>NC_133103.1:13171871-13355235 GCF_022965805.1 Primulina eburnea
TATCCTTAGGTTTAAGCTTGGTTTGATTAAATTTTCGAGCTCCGAGCTTCTTGGGCTTAGTTTGATATGATTAGCAAACAAACTCAACGAGCTTTTTATCGAACCGAGCTTCGAATAGCTCGCAAACCGTTTGATTCATTTACATCCCTTATATCTGTTCGTCACAGAGTCTCAACAATTATTATCGTTAACATCACCAGTTTATTAAATAAAACTAAGAAAGTTTTCCATTTCCTTGTCTTCTCTGTCAATCTCCTCCTTTGCTCGCCTGATTCACTTTGTGAAATTTTCATTTTTTTTTCGATTTTATTTCTGCCGACTTGCCGCCATTCCACTCCTTTAGCGTTATTTGTATGCTTCAGGTAAATAAATTGCATTTAATTTTCGTAAAATACGCGAGCTGAATGTTGTTTTTTGATTCCTTATAGTTGTTCATTACTTATTTGCTAAAGACGCGAGACTGGTGTTTGATTTAATTGAGTCAGAAAAGGATTGTTGGTTACGTGTTCGAAATTCGATGCCTTTAATATTAATATGTCCCCTGATTGTGCTAATTGTGTTGTTTGTTGGTCAATTTATGGATTGATATTGGGGATTTGAGTACTGACATGGATTAGGGCTTTTCTGTTTGGCATTTATATTTATTATTTGATTATATTACATTTCTAGCTTTTTTTCATGGTAAATGTTCGAATGTTGGTAGCTGAGGAATAAAGATTACATCTTTATATCATTCGGAGTAATTGGCCTCATTTTTTCCCCTCGTATGCTGTTTTTTTTCCTGGCATTGTCTGCATAATGACCTTTAGCTTTAGTGAAAGGCCTGGAAGTTTGGTTGCTGCAGGGGTTAATCACGGGGCAGGGTGCTAAATGTATTAAATTTAGCAAATTACTAACATTGTAATTCCTACAGGGGAGCGTTAGCAGTAAATTTGGAACTTTAATTCATCTCATCGTCTTAAAGGAATTTTTTTATTTCGTAATTAATTGCTTTGCAATCCTATTATTTATTAAATACTTTGAGCTTTATAATTAACATCTGCTTGTTGCTAATAGCTACTATAAGAATCTGATTTACTGCCAATGAGTGTAATTTGCTCATCGGCAGCATCTCCAACTTAGTTTTGTATAGATTAATAATAATATGGGATACTCCATATGTGCCCTGCAGTGTTTATTTTAAGTTTCTTATCTTTCAGCTGTGAATTTATTAAAGGATTTTTCCAGCGTGACTTCCAGCGGTTAGTCAATTTTTTCTTGAAGTAATTTGGTCATGTCAATGATCATTTTTTTATTTTGATGCAGGAACGTACCAGTGAAAGTACCCTCGAACTATACTCCGTTTTTGTTGCAATTGACAGAAGCTGATAATGAAATATAAAACATGAGGTATGCTTTTCTATTTTGTCGCCATATGTACTCTTAGTACTTGATCGCCTTTTCTTTTTTGTGTGCTTGGGTGGACCAATATTGAAACTCTTTACTTTGTAGAGGTTTCATCTCCATCTGCTTTATGTTGATTTTGATCAGTGTTGTCCTCCTTTGTGTTACCAGATGATTGAAGGCTTATGTGTGGCTTCAAAACTTCTGATGACTCAATACAACAAGGGGAGCAGAGGTTTGCCATGTTTTTGGTCCATTCATACGTCATGAAATACACTATGGCATGGGATCTTCAAAGAATCACCCCATTTCCCTTCCTTCACGGGTTAATTCCTCCCATTCTGAATTTACTACTTGACTATTTGCCGCCTTTCATCAAATTCCAGGCCGCTCTAACAAGGTAACTACAAGTAGAACCTCGCAGGATTGTCAAGATGAATATTTCTTTCTTGACTTGATTCACATATGCGAATTTATGAGGCATTTATCTGTTAATTCCAGAAAATAAGTTATTGATTTATACTTTTATATCCAGGAGAGAAGTACTTGACGAAAAGTTCGTTCGAATGGAAACCTAAAGACTTTGCGAGTTGACATCTGCTGCTGACAGCTTGCAGCTAAAACCTTTGGTTGATCTCACAAGTCGTGCACTTGCACGGGTGATTGAAGGAAAGACCCCTGAAGAGATACGAGAGATATTTCATCTACCTGATGATCTCACAGAGGTCTTGTCATTGCAAGCAGTGTACAAGCTTAATGTCCTTTGTTTTCCTTGGGGAAAATATGTTTTACATGTTTGCTTTCTAACATAACTCTATTGCATTGACTCAGGAAGAGAAGTTGAGAGCCAATTAAAAACACCATGGCTGATCCTAGAATTCGGCTGTTGAATAGATTGTATGCCAGAAAGAGAAAAGAATTAAAAGAGAGGGAGATACAAAGGGTAATCATGACCTTATATCCCAACTATTATTTTAATGATCAGCGTGTAGCTCACTGCATCATAAACTGGTAGTGGTCTGATTGAATAAGCTTTCGAGATTGTAATTTGATTGTGGCAGCACAACTTGTGATTTGGTGTTTGACTATCATTTTTCTGTAGAATGTTGAAGTCGAAGAGGAGCATGCGGATGAGCGTTCAGTTGATGATCTCTTGTCATTTATTAATGGAGGCGAGGGAGGTACATGATGACTCTTTGGGTTATCTTTTCATCTTTTTTTCTCATTCAATAGATACCATTATATTTGTCTGTCCCATTTTTTTCAAAAAAGATGTTTGAAGACAATAGCTGATATGGCTTTGTGTATATTTAATAATTTAATTGATTAAATTTCATGAAGTCGGTGATATAATTCAGCTGTCATTCTCAGAAGAGAAGTTGTAATTGCACCGTGTAATGTGGAGTCAGTTTTAGTAAGTTATGTAAATGATATGTGCCTAAATTTGTTATAATTGTGACATAAGCTGTATCCCTGTTTTCCAACAAACCTAAGGCTAATGCTGCAGTAAGAAAATGTAGGTAATTGGTTGTGTTTTTATAAGCCCCTTTAATTGAATGGTAGACTTCCCACCACAGTTTGTTATTAGTTCACTATTTCTTTAATAAAAATAAGAAACACGGTCTCTGATCCATTGATCTATCTTCGTTAAATATGCAACTTGAAGTCAATAAGAATCTTAATCACAAACACATAAAACACTTTATACTTGGAAGAGTACTCCGATCTTGTGTTAGTAACATGTCTTTTACAATTCTGCCTCAAGTTGTGGGGGACGCAGAAACACTTCCTATTTGGAAAATTACTCTGACCACGTTAGTAACATGTTCTTATAATTCTGCCATGAGGTGCTCGTCATTATGAAAGTTTGTTGATGTATTGACTATTGAAGAAATTGTTTTTAAGTTCCATAGTAAAGGGGGTTTCAGGAAATTTATAGTCTAGAAACTGCTCCAGGATCATTTTTATAATTATATATTAAAAAGGTGACCTATCTTCAACATAAGGAGCAACACATATTTATGAACATACCATCCCCTTTTTTTCCACTAAATTTCTCACTTCCGCTGTCTCTCCAAAGGCATTATCTGATTTTGTTTTGCAACAAGGAACAACAAATTTGTTGTTTTCCCATCTCTTATTCATGTTGATTTTTATGTCCTTCGATTTTCACGTGCACTTTATTTTCATTTTTATGTTCTTTTTCGTGGTGCTAAATTAGCGGCTGTCATTTCTCTTACTTCTTAGGTCTTTATTTATTTATATTATGTTTGTATTTGGTACGAATAATATGATTTCAGTGTTTTAACTGTTCCTCCTGCTTGTTGAATTTATTTTGCTTTTATATGGGTTATCTTTGTGGAATTACTGCTTTGGCAAACTAAAGCCACTCATCATTTTGTTTATCCATACATCTTATTTCCTTTTTAATTTCCTTCTATTTGCTGCCGTTTTAAGGGATCCTTACAGATAAATGCTTCACAGATTCTAAAGGTACTCGTAATTCTAAAAATAAAAAGAAGAATCGTAGGAGGAAAGACCATCAAAAATCCATTCCTTCAACATGCATTACCATTTCAAACGGCAATGCTGTGGATATGAATAACAAGGTCAAAATTTGTTTTTCTTTACCTGAGTTAGCTTCATGTTGGATTGCCATTTAATAGTTGGTTATTGAAGCCACTTTATAATTACCCCCAATTCCCTTTTGACTGTCGCAAAGAATCATTTGAGTGCAAAAAATGCATGCCGGTGCATACACTATTATTTTTTGGGCTGATATCGTTGTGATGTTGCAGGAATCAAATGAGCTTAATTCTGCAGGCAGTAAGCCATCAAGAAATGGCGATTCTCTGCCCAGCCATTTTGATGTGACGAAGTTGCCAGTTATCGGAGATGATAGATTTGTGCCTGAAGATGAGTTTGATGATTGTGATTTAGATGATGACATTGACCCTGCTTTAAAAGAAAAAATCGATCGGTAAGCTTGATGACTTTTTGAGTACTTTTTACAATGTTACAAATAAGTGCTGGGGTTGGTATCCCAAAGACTGGAAAATATTAATAATTAGATCTCCAGTCTTTAACCCTACTAAACACAGCTTTATGTAGTTGTTTTTTGTATGTGATGATGGCTAGTCTTGATATGGTCAGCAACTCTGTCTGATGGATTGGAAAATAAGAGTGTCTGCTGAACTGATTGTCAGATATCATGTGAACTAGTCAACCTTGTTATAATCATACATAGTTGTCAAAGGCGAGCGCCTCTCGCCTTGAGGCGAGAGGCGCCACCAGGCTTGGGCGTTGCGCTTGGGGCCGTCCCAGGCGCAACGATTCACAAAGGCTTGCCCAGGCGCGCCTGAGTTGCTTTTTTTAAAAAACAAATTCAGTAACAGAGAAGTTGCATTTTGAAAAATGCAACTTCTCTGTTTTTTTTAATAGTAACTTAAAATGTAAAAGCCCAAATCAACCCCAAACGTAACTGCTCAGGATGATTGAAGAATTTTAATTGTGTTACTTATTGTTATGAACTTATTAATTATTTGTTGTTTTGGTGTGACATTGTGACTTAATTATTTCATATTTTAATATATTATTCTAAGATAAATATATTTAAAAAATAAAATAAAAAATGTGCGCCTTGCTTCGGTAAGGCACGCGCCTCGCCTTGCGCCTCAGGCTCCAGAGCCCTTGTGCGCCTCGGTGCGCCTTGCGCCCTTGACAACTATGTAATCATATATGATGAGTTACAGGGATGTTTTCCGCGTCTTTGGATATTCTCTATAAAATATTGTATTTAGTGGTCTTTTTTCCTTTAAAGACTAAGAAGATCAAGAGAATATAATCTTCTCGAGTTTCAACGAATGTCGCCTAAAATCACTATCTTGGAATCGAGTTCCCTTTTTTCTTTTTATGGTGGTCATTGTTATTCCTTGGAGTAATCATTAGGTATAGGATCGACAATTGGTACACCAAATCAGATATTCTTAAATGGGTATAGGGGGTCCGCAGTTTACATTTTAGCAATCTATGAGTTACTCTTGAATAATAAATGTGATTGGAGGCTGTCTGACTTGCAGGAAACATGTTCCATTTGTTGGATCAATACCATTAATCTTTTGAAGAAATGTTATATTTAATGAAATTTATGATCCAATTTTATCGTTAAGGCCGCAAATGCATGAATTATGCAATACTTATATTATTCATGTTTACATCATAATATTTTGTATTTATTATAAATTCATTTTGTTTTGTACTTTCTTGTGGCTACTATGCCGCATGAGTCCATGATATCATTTAGTGGTTACTAATTTGCATTTATTTTTCTCGGTTAGAGAGAGTGAAAATGGACCAAAGAAAGTGCGGTCCCGATATGGAGCTTGTATTATTTGGATACCCATGATGAGAAGATTTATTACCTTATTTGGTTGATTAGGGAGGTTGCTGACTTCGCAAGAAGATTAAATTCTGATTGGCCTGAAAGAATGCAAGAGATACTGTCTCTGGGTCAAGAGAGACGACCACCACCACTAATGAACAATGGAAATGGTTCATCGAGAAGATTTACAAGTAAGTTTGCTACTTTGTTTATTTTTTTCTCTCATTCTATCTTTTTGTCGTCTTCTACGGTTTTTCCAACTTAATAAAATGAGGCAAAGTTGTTCAGCTCCTGTGACAACCGTTTCTTCATTCATAGTTTTCCAAGCGTGGTGTCATTAGATTTATCATGCGTATGGGGATGACATATATGTGTGGTGAGATTTATTCCTTAAACTGGTGTGATTGAAACCCGTGCAGGCATAAGGTATGACAATACTACTAAGCATGCTACCGAGCCATAACAATTATCCATTCAAGCTTTTTATCTTGTTTCCGTGATTTACTGATTTATGTATATGTGTGGTGAGATTTATTCCTAAAACTGGTGTGATAGAAACCCTGTGCAGGCATAAGGTAGCAATACTACTAAGGCATGTTATCGAGTCATAATAATTCTCCATTCAAGCATTTATCTTATTTCCTTGATTTATATGTTCTGCACAAGGTGCTGCTGAGACTTCAATGGGGTTGAATGCATTTCACGGATCACTCATCCCCTTATTTTGTACTAAAACTTTTAACTTATATATTATTATGTTTCTGATAAAAAAAAAAAAAACTTACCTGATTGTTTTGGGACTAAGAAGTTTGTGGTGCCATGTTAATATTTTGCATATGTTGGTTGGAGTTTACATTATCTGACGATTATCATAATTGTAACTGAATTGTCGCTAGCTTATACAACCATTTACAAAGATACAAATCTACTGCAGTGCTCAGTTAGAGTCCCTTTCATTGTCTGTGCGCTCATGGTGTTTTAACCTCTTGTTCCCAGGCCAGATTCAGCACCGGAAATGAATCCATGCCTGGTGCATGTATCAAGATCAAAGTATAAACCAGATTGTTTTCGGGCGTCTTTTTCTTCAATTTGGGTCAGTTGTGATGATGGTGTCCAAACCTTTCTAGATTTTAGGACTCATACCGCCGTCAATCAACATTGAAGTTCATAGGCAATTTCTCACATTCTCCAAAATCCAATTTTAAGTTTCAATCTAATTTCTTCATTAGTCTCTTGTAGTGAAATTAAGGAAATAATTTTTACTCAGGCGATATGAGTCCATTTTGGTGACACTCTCTTTTATCCTTTCCAATCCATTATTTCTTTTTTCGCTCGTTGGTGAAGTGGTCGGTGCTATGGACAGAAGGTGAGAGTTGTGATGTAATGTTTGTACTGCTTGTTTTTTTTTTTTGTGGCGTGGTGCTGTTGTAATAGAGCAAGTCCATGTGACCAAGTTTTGTGCGGGAATCATCGTCTTTCGAGCTTTTGAAATTTGTAATTATTTCTGCACTATTCCTTTACAAAAATAAAAGATATCTAACAGTTATTTTGAAAACAAATAAAGAAATCCTATAAATTCAATTCACCGTGAATAATATATAAATAAAGTGAAAATTGTTTATTCTATCTATAATAGTTAGTGAAAAAATGTGGAAAAATTTGATGAGAAATGTTTAAAATTACTAATATATGCATAAAACCAAATATACATATCTATATAATATAAAGACAATTTCGGGAAAAAAAATCTTGTCCCTCTATTAAGCTCAACTATTATTGATAGTGTAGATAATATCATGAATTTGTATTATTGATAATCATCATCACCGGAAAATAATAATATATACAAAATATGTCATAAATAATAAATAACAAAAAAAAGAATTCCATTAAATTTTTTGTTTTGCCGTGAATTACATCCCATTTCAAATTTCAAACTTTTATCTGAAAAATTAGACACATATTCTTCGTTTTTAATAGAAGAAAATAAAAATAAAAAATAGGAGCAAGAAGATTATTGAAATAAAAAAAGAAAAGCATTCATGGCTGATATCCATGTTTGCTTTGTTTTATGACAATCGATGTTTTTTTATAGAATCAAAAGTTAAACCACCGATTGATCATATTATATCTTAAAAAAATAATAAACAGTAACCTCGTTTAATTTTTCGATTTTATTGAGTAACCCGACACCTTTAATTTTATCCACCATCCGAGCTTCTTCCAGGGCTGGGCCGAGGTCCTAGACACCTAGATATCATTTTCAAGATCAAATGTACGTTGTTTTACAAAAAATATAAATAGTGATAAAAGTTTAATTTAAATCTTTTAAAAAAAAACAGCAATCCGAACATCAGAATTCGATTGTTCTCTCAGCAGAAACAATTATTGTATTCCAATAATCTTTCTCACAATAATTGCATTGCTTACCATCAATAAGAATCGAACATGTTACTTTGGTTCTGATATCACTAGTGAAACCGAACGCTTGTTGTTCTACTAAAAATTATAACTAATGGTAATATTGCAACTCAAATCTTTTAAACCAGCGGAAACTTAAAAATCGCAGTTCGATCATTCTCTCAGTAGAGATAATTATTACATCCTAACATAGATTATATTAACTTAATGTCAACAGATTGCAAAAATAATGGAATCTAGTTTTTGTGTTCAAAACTATCATGAGCTTGTAAACCCCTACAGTGGACAGAAGAGTAACGAAGCCCCTGGATCTTGGTCGCAAGCATCACGGATTGCAGTCATCCATGGAGAAAGAAGGTGGAAAGCTTGAAGGCACCACAATTACTGCATCAGAGAAATCCCTTCATGATCACCATATGTTTGGATGTCATAATTAATTTATTAACAGAAACTTAAGGCAATTCATCAATTCAATTGCTCCGTTTTCGAAATATGAATAAAGTAATGTACGGTTTAACATGTAAGAAAAGTTGAACAAGAACAATTGAACGAAAACAATAAAGCAAATCGAAGCATGTACAAGGTACGATGTCCTTAAAACAGATTCGTCTCTCCGGTATTGTAAGGCCCGAGAATTTGATTACCGTAATCTGAAATGATTTGAGTATAATTATCGTAACCCGAGATTAATCTGAAATGATTTATTGATTAATCTAGATAATTATAGACGGAACGGATTAGATCGGAAAAGACGCGAAATATATGTGCGAGAGTGTGCATTCGCGCACATGCGCGATGGGATGCGCGAGTCATGCGCCGAAGGTCCAGAACCTCTCGTGCATATGCGCCGAGATGGTGCGCGCATGACAGTATGCGCGACCAGTAGGTCTCGCGCATATGCGTGATGCGCGACTTGAGTTCGCGCATATGCGCGAGCAGTCCAGTAGCCAAGAAGACGGAACAGAACATTACGCGCACATGCGCGACATGAGCCGCGCACATGTGCGAGATAGGCAGAAGGGGTGGCGCACATGCGCGGGGTAGATTCGCGCATATGCGCGGGTGGATAGATTTGGATATGCTGGGCAGCAAGCCAGGCGCATATGCGCGATGCTTAGGCGCGCATATGCGCGCGGCATGCGAAGCAAGAACAAGCCACTTGTCCCTTACCTGAACCGTGTGTGTGTGTGTGTGTGTGTATATATATATATATATATATATGCATACAAAAGAGAATCAGAACGAGAAGAATCGAGAAAGGGCCGAGGAAAGTTACGAAAAATCCTTACGCCTTTTGTGATAAATCCGTCCGTCCGATTTTGAATCCGACTTCGGTACCGTGTTCCTATCGACGTAGGCTATAACTGGATGTAAGTTTTGCTACGTTTTGATATGTTTTGAAATTATGGTATTGTCAGAATCTGATATGATTTATATATGATGTTCTTGACATGTTAGACATCGTATAATCAAAATCGGACTGAGGAACAGATACCATATGAAATTGTTATGATTTTTAGAGTTGAGTTAATTGAGAATTGATATCAGGATTGGAGTATTATCGAGTATGAGATGTTGGGATTGATATCTGACTGATATGTTAGTGCTGGGTATATTGAAATTATGACGTTATGTTGTTGAAAACAGAATTTGATTGAATTCTGATTATATCCAGTATTAATTGAGTGATGTATTGATATCGTACCCTCGATATTGTTATTGTCAGATTGAGTATTGACAGGCTTTGTGTTCGAGACTTCGACAGGGTCAGAATATCAGAAAGAAAGGTATAAATTAATGTAGAGTTGGGATTGCACAACTCGAGGGACGTTTGACTCGAGTTTCCCTAAATCACATACTTAGTTTATTACATTGATATTTGTAATTGATGAGATTGATGTTTGTTGTCTATTGATTTATAGCCACTGCATGTATTAACTACTGAGTCGTTTAGTCATTGGCTGATTCGCCTAGTCACCGGCTGATTCGTCTGGTTATTGGCTGATTCGTCTAGTTATTGACTGATTCATCTAAACTTTGGCTGATTCGCTTAATTACTGGCTGATTCGTCTAGTTATTGGCTGATTCGCTTAATTCTTGACTGATTCGTCAATTCTGCGGTTGTTTCGCCCAGACACTGGATATATGAATTATATCGATGCCGTGTAGGAATTGATTCATTCCTATCGACTGAGATTTAATATAATTATCAATATCCAGGCATCGGGATCCCTAGGTTAGAGTTGAGTCTAGTCTGAGACGACGCATTGTTTGAGTCGAGTCTGAGTCTGAGTTTGATTCATTGCTTGATATTGATTTATGTTTTTGATTTGATACATGTTCTGAATATTTATTATATCTTTTTGTATATGTTTTATATGATTGCATGTGTACATTGTTTATACTGGGATTTATTCACACTGGAGTTATCCGGCTGTTGTCTTGTTTTGTATGTGTGCATGAAAACAGGTGGGGTTGGATCAGGGTCAAGAAGAGGATGAGAGAAGACAGTTAGCGTGGAGATCCAGACTTAGGAGTACATATGTTACATCACCTGAGATAGTGTGAAGAAACAGTAGATATGATGATTTACGTTTGTACAGGACTTGTACTTAGATCTGAATAGTGATCTTATAAATGAGATAAGACTTATTTCATATGCTGCGTACTCTTGTATTTTTTTTTTAAAAAAAATAGACCCTGTTTATTTTTAATTGATTAATTATTCCTAGAAAGTGATTAAGAATTGAATTAAGTTCGGGTCCCCACAGGTATGTGCTTCGAATATCAAGTCGGACAACTGCTTCTCATAATACAATGAGACAATCAGTAGTAACATAGCATGAAGGTACCACGTTGGTGAACTGAAAAATACCTGAATTTTATAACAAGTTAGAGCAGAGCAGTACAAGGAAAATACATGAAGATAAATGAAAGTAATATATGGACGGTTAGAGATGTTTGAAGGACTCACTTCCTGAATGAAATAACAAAATTCAGGTCGCGCTGTTTCTAGTGCAAATCATTTGCACCCCTGCATAAGCAGGCATGAGAAATAATCTATTGACCAATTAATCTTACGTCTTCACACAATATAATTATGTATAAACTCACTCATACTAAAATTATTTTCTTACGTTAGACACTCTTCGTTCTAGACTTATCGAATTTTCATTCAAATAGAAAAACCCAAACAGTAAAAATAAGTCCCAACAAATTCTTGATGCGAATGACAAGACCACACATCCATTTTTTTTCCCAATATTTGGATTGAGTTTTGTAATTACTTGGAAATAAAATATATATGTAATTCGTATATTTTAATTTATTATTTTGTATTATAAATATGTTATTTATTTCATGAGTCGAGCCGTTTTTGTTTGATTAAATTTATTTTAATAAAAAATAATCTTAACATGCATTCAACTAACTTTTCATATATAATTAATATTTCTTTGCATGTAATGCGTGTTTATAGAGTTAGACTAATTATTTAAACATAACAATATTTTATTTCAAAATAATGATTTTTTTTATCAATTGTTATATAGCAATCGAAAAATTTAAAAATATAGATAAAAATATGATTTTATTTTAAAATATAGATAAAATATTATTGATTATTTACAAAGAAATACTATTTTAGGAGAATAAAAATATTCATCAATAAAGTTATACAATAAAAATAAAATTGTAAAAAATCAATTAGAAATGGGTTAGTTAGAAGTCTTATCTTTGAATATTGTAAGAATAAAAAGATTGGTTAAAAAAAAGAAAGAATGAATAGCTCCAAATTATTATCGATCGCTATGCTTGAAAAATTACAGTTATCTCGGTTTTGTTTTAAATTATTTAAAATTAAGTTTGCAATCTTAAAATTATAAGAATGTCTTCAAATATTAAATAAATTAACACCACAGCACTTAAAAATGTAAAATGTAATTAAAGCAATCTGGCACTAAATTATTATTATTTATTTATATTATTTTTAATTATTAGTAAATGTTTAACAAATTTATTTAATTCCCTTGTTTTTACTCAATAAATTGTTATTAAAAAGTTCTTACAACATTGACTGCTTCAATGCGTGTGCCAGCCCTTGTTTTTTAAATCTTTCACCTTGTTTTTTTAAATCTTTCACCTATTTGATTATATATAATATAACGTTGTTTCATAAACTCAGATAAACATTTCAAGAGATTGGACTTATAATCCAATAATCTTATCCACCAGATTAGCTGGTCTTTTTCGCAGGTTCGATCCCTCTCTCCGCATATATTGTAATCCAAAAAAAAAATCAACGTTTCAAATTCGAGTAATAAAACTGTAATCGAATGTTTTTTTAATGATTTTCGGGGAAAAAAACCTTAAACTCCGTTAGTAGTCCAACCACCCAAAGCTCCATCCCTGCAGTTTGAACAAAGACTCTTCGTTCTATATCTCTCTCTCTCTCTGAATATATATAAATATATATATGTATGTATATATTTTTATATGTATGTATGTATGTACACGTAAACTATTATGTTGCGCATATACATACATCGATACATACAACAAAAACACTTGCACTAGCAATTCTACAATTGGATTATTCCTACTCGATTTCAATCCCTAATCTTACATTTAACTTTTGTTTTTTTAACGCTCACATCTCAATTTCTCCTCTTCGGCTTCGAATTTCCTCTACTGAATCCTCAATTCAAGTTATATTGTGAAAAACCCTAGCTTTTGGGTTTTGTTGATTTGATCCTTAGCCTAAATCTTGAACTCCTGAAGTTCAAATTCAGGGCTCATTGTCTGAAACAGATTTGGAAATTTCTGGAGTAACGGTGTTTTACCTTTATCGGGTATTGTTTCGATTGGTTTCTTTTACTTGCTGAAGATTGGAAATGTAATATTTTGTTAGTAATAGTTCACGTGATCCTTTTTTGATTGGCTCCGTTTAATTTACGTGATAGTTTAAATGAATGTGGGTTCGCGAAGAAGTAGAGGTGGTGCAGTTTACTTGTTTATGTTAAAGTGACGGATTCAAGGTTCTTGAACTTTGTGGGCGGTGGAGGGAGGGGGGCGAGAGAGAGAATCAGTGGCTTTCCTTTTCGTTATATATGTTTTCAGTGCTCCATGTTTCTGGGGCAATTCGGAGTTGGGGCCGGAGATATAGCATGAATTTACTTGACTTTCAGGTGGTTGATATCTTTTGCATTAACCGTTGTGTTTCGGTTAGAGGAAAATATAATGTTATTTGTCGCCATAATAAATTCCGAGCTTAACTTCATGTGGTGTTTCCACTGATCAAAACTGAAATAAAGAAGCCTTGGTTTTGTCTTCTTATATTCATATTTGAAGCATATTCTGTAATATGTTACATACCAGAGTGATTAGTTATGAAGTATTTAAATTTATTTATCAAGAAGGAATTTCCTTCGGACTTGGTGTAGCCAGTAGCAAGCAGTTAGATTAACAAATAAGAATTTAGAAAGCATTTTGATGCGTCGATTTGTTCATGGTGTCCCCATTTAGTTGGCCAATTTATGTTTTTTAAATCTTTTTTTTGGTTAACAAGACAACTTTCTCGTATTCAATGAATCCTCCTTTTATAATTTTCTATTTTCTCCATCCGAAGGATATATAATTCAATGATCCTCCAACACATTAGCTTGATGTTAAAATCGCTCATCCTGATATCAGACTTTTAGCGTATATGCTATGAATTTTTATGCCCGTGCATCAGTCAAATGCTATAGGGAAGAGACTGTATTATATATTTTATATTAATATAAAACTACTATTTTTATCAATATCTATGTTTTGACGCCCATGTTTTTTCTGCGCGTTCCATCAGCATTTCCCTTTGTATTTTCTTATAAGTTCTGTCACGACTTTGCTCTCAAATATCCTACGTTCTGAAGAAAGTACTATCACAGATTGTGCAGCACATATTTTGTTGCAGCTCGATGCTGGTGGCAGCATGCAGATAATTGTTGCAAGAGATGCAAAGGTATCATTCTGGTAGCTGCACCAGTGCAGTTAATAGCAGTGCAATCAGTGGGATACAAGCAAGGGAAACGTCCCGTGCTGATTCATCTGCAGTCCCTCCCAACTTTTCTCTGAATTCAAGGTAACTAATTCTATAATTACATCAAGAATCTTCACGTGCATGGATTTACATATGTGTAGTGAAGTCTCAGTTGACAATTGCTGAAAGTTGGATAAACGACTGCATCATTGTTGTTAGGCTGTCATGTCGAAGTCGAACACATAGCATTTTCGGTAGCTATAATTGTTCTCATCGGCGATGACAGGTTTCTATTTGATTCAATTAAAATTTTTGGTGTACAAGTAATGAGTTTCTGATTCTTTAAATGTTTTTCCCTCCAAGCAAGTGGCATTTCTTTAGATTATTGTGACTTATTCCGGTATTGGGATATTATAAAACCTGATGGAAAACTTAAAAACACACCCCAAAATTTACGCACACAGCATGGCCATGCTACCTAAAACACATAGACAAGTGTTTGACATATTTCTTATGCAACAAACAAAGGCATCACAAAGCTCTTGTTTGCTGTTTGCCCTTCTCAAGACTTTGGCGCATCATGTGTTGCCTGGTACCCCAAGTTGAACAGTACTAAATTGTGTGAAATAGATACTAAAGAATATTAAATATTTAAGTATCAGTGATCCAATTATGGGACATGTTTTTCTTGACCATTAAGAAAAGTTTTTGGTTGTCGCCAGATTTGGAATGTTTAAGCTGCTGCATCCTCGGATTGTGACACATGTTTATACCGTTCTTAATTCTTATATTCCTGTTTTTGTGTGCAAATACACTCAATTTGCTTATCAGTTTCCTATTTGTGTATGCTACTAAATGTTTGAAGGGTGCATTGTAGAATTTTTAGAATCTCCATGCGCATGGTAGGGTTTGCGCATATCTTAATTTGGTAAGCAGTGGGTATTAGATTAGTTAACTTTGTTACTTTATTTGAGAAAATTGAATGATATTTTATCGTCCTTAATGCTATTTTCCCTTTTGACGGTTTGACTTGAGTCAGAGGTGTGCTTTAGGTTTGTTGTATTTACCGTTAATAACAATTATTCATCATATTAAATATTTTTCCATTTGTGCACATATTCCCATTGAATCCTTATATCTGTCTTAATAGCTGTTTTTAGTTTGAAAATGCTTCACGCTTTATGTTGTTACTAAAATATTTGGATATCGCCTTGTCTGAAATTGGAAAATCTATCTTTTATACGTGGTAACTATTGTAGTAGTTGTGGTGACTCGAGAAGGGTTGCGTAGAAAGGATGAGTTTCCAATGGTGGTGGGAGTTTTTCTTGTTGATTAATTGTTCTCGCCTTTATTTAAAAAGCAGATGCTGCTATGGTTTTGCCTTTTCTTAGTGACGCGTGATCCAAATGCATGCCAGCAGACTCTGGCATGTTTGCTATGGAAGCAATACCTGGTTAACTCACACTTTCATATCTAAGTATCGGAAGTTTATGTTCAAACAAATGTATGGAGTTGATCTGGCGGTTTACCTGGTAGAGGTGACATGTCAAAGTCACATCTTAAGTTTGATAATTCTTTCTGTGTGAGTACTGGCTGGTGAAGTCACGACTTTTATCAAGTCATTTATTTCACCATGAATAAGATGTTTATTTTTTTTACAGGCGCTCATCACAACTTGCACCTTATAGGTTGAGGTGTGATAAAGAACAATTGAATTCACGGTAAGTTCCAAGTAACATGGCTTCTTTTCCGTAACTCCTCACATTTCCAATTTTGCATGGGCAAATAAATTTTTTGCTTCTTTTTTCCTTTTCTCTATATGTAACTGCTGACTTAGAACATCAGAAAGACCATTATGCTTTATATTTATTGTCCTCATCCTGTTTTATATTCCAAGGATTGTTTCCAAGTTTGTGTACAATGTTTTGCTATTGTCGTTATCTTACTTAGTCTTTATTTGATATTTATAGTCTTGGGCCACCTGACTTCCATCCACAATCTCCAAATCGTCCTGAGGAGGCACTTACCAGGGAGTATGTGCAATCTGGTTACAGAGAGACGGTTGAAGGACTCGATGTAATTCTTGCAACTCCTTTGCTCACATTTAGGCTCTCCTTGTTTTTTTCTTCATTTATACTTACATTTAGTTTCTGCGGTTGAACTGAATCAGGAAGCCAGAGAAATTTCACTATCACAGGTTGCTGCTTTTACAAAGTCTATTATTGTTAAAAGCAAAGAGGTAATGAAATAAAATATGAACAAGAAGGAACGCCTTATTGTTTGGTATATGCAATGACCTGATGAGCACGCTTGTTATTTGCTTTCATATGGTAATTTCGGTTGGATTGAATTTATATGCAGACCATTAGAAAATGTCACAGAGCCATCAACGAGTCTCGTGCTCAAAAGCGCAAGGTGTTTCACTTCTTCCCCACTCATCCTCAAAGTGGACAGACAAATCTTTTTCCATTTCATTTAATACAATAATTTTACA
This sequence comes from Primulina eburnea, assembly GCF_022965805.1. NCBI lineage: Eukaryota > Viridiplantae > Streptophyta > Magnoliopsida > Lamiales > Gesneriaceae > Primulina > Primulina eburnea. The sequence goes on from NC_133103.1 coordinate 13,188,570, forward strand.
AATATGTGCTTTATGTGATCTGTGCAGGCTGGCCAAGTTTATGGTGTTCCACTTTCTGGTGCATTATTAACGAAGTCTGGCATCTTCCCTGAGCAAAGATCATATGGGGAGGACATCCGGAAGAAATGGATTGAGGTTTGTATGCTTTATTTAATGTGTGAAATTGCTGAATGTTTTGATTTATTCATTCTATTCTTATCCTGTAAAATGTTCTCTAATTTTGGATGGCACTGTTGCGAACATGGATATTATTTTAGTTGAAAAATATGGAAGCAAGAATTTAATGATCAAACTTTTGCTAGCAAGTACTTCACAACATTTGGGCAAATTGAGCATCTGTATGATTTGCGATTTACTTGTATGACTGCTTTTATTCTATTCTGGTTAAAGAACAAAATTGTATTCGCTTGAATTATTCGGTGCATCATGCATTGCTCTTGAATGGAAAGGTCCTATTGATTATTGAACTCTTTCATGACTTCAAAATATGCTTTATAGCATGGCGCTCAAGACACCCAAAGGCTGAAAGATGCCCTTGTAGTTGGTGCATGATGCTTCAATACGCTTTATACTTAGCCCCATTGGTGCATATGATAGGAGCTGTGATATACATTCCCAAAATTAGATTATGCTCGTGTTGTTGATTTCTAGTTTTATGGGTGATGAATTTTCTTTTCTAGCATTATCATTATAAAATTGCTGTGTGTTGAGGTTCAAATATTGATAATTAGTATTGATCCACAGTAGACATTAAATTTAAACCCGAGACATTTCAAGTCTCCATCTTTTTTATTTTCTACTTGTTTAGATTAGCACCACACCATTCTAAGTGTGTTGGTCAGTTAGCTATGTACTTTTGTAGCTTGTTGTCTTGCGCATGATGTTAGTCTTGGGAGTGATGGAGATTTAAGTAGGACTTTCTGGCAGACTAGGCCTCCTTTCTCTAATGTTACTTACTGCTGATTCTATTTCACCGTGTATCAAATTACCCGGGAACTTCTTAAATGCTTATAATTGAACTTCCTGGTTTGTTTATCCATGCATATGTTTTTAATTGTTAAACCTTGTTTGCAAGTATTAATTATATGATGATATTATGTGTTTCTTTTCCACTGCCTAGTTATGCTTCATGTGATTTTGAAATGTCAAGCAAAGCAGTTTTGATATAACATTTGAGCCCTTTTCCAGGGTTTATCTCAACCACATAAAAGATTGCGCCTGTTGGCTGACCATGTTCCTCATGGTTATAGAAAGAAATCACTTTTTGAAGTTCTTATTAGAAATAACATTCCATTACTGAGAGCAACTTGGTTCATCAAAATAACCTACCTTAATCAGGTATGGATTCTTGTTAAGGGAAATAATAATTGCAAGAATTTTCTTTTACTTAGTCGTCTTTTACGACATTGAAAAATGGGATATGGTTTAATCATGAAGGTTCGCCCGAACTCTTCCAATAGCTCTTCAGGGTTGCATGACAAAATCCATCTGACACGTTCGGATCAATGGACAAAAGATGTTATTGAATATTTGCAGCTTCTCTTGGATGAATTTATTACAAGAAACAATTCTCATTCATCTGTAAACTTTCGTGATCGGTCATCACAAATGGTGTATGCTGGGTCAGCACAGCAAATTTCATCACTCATGGATGGCGAGGAACCTTCTCTCTATACAAAATGGTGGTACATGGTTAGGATTATTCATTGGCATCACACCGAAGGACTGCTTGACCCTTCTCTTATTATTGATTGGGTCCTCAATCAACTACAGGTATAGCTCCTTCCCTGTTTGTTTTCGATGTTTGGGAAATATTTACCACCTATATTTGGCTCGTGTTGAATTTGTTTTCTTCTGGGTTTTAATGTGTTAAATCATGTTACTGCAGGAAAAGGAATTGCTAGGTGTCCTGCAGTTGTTATTGCCCATAATATTTGGTGTGATAGAAACAGTTGTTTTATCTCAGATTTATGTGCGCACTTTGGTGGGGATAGCTGTTCACTTCATCCGAGAGCCTTCTCCTGGAGGTTCTGATCTTGTTGAGAATTCTCGGCAGGCATATACTCTTTCTGCTGTTGTTGAGATGCTTCGATATTTAATCTTAGCTGTACCCGATTCTTTTGTTGCATTGGATTGTTTCCCTTTGCCAACGAGTGTGATAAGTCATATGGTAAATTATGGAAGTTACTTATCAAGAATAACCAAAGATGCTGGAAAGCTGAGGGATGGGAAAATTGAAGTTGCTAGAGTTCATAAAGACACAAATCCAGAAGTTCGCGTGGAATCCTTTTCCTTTTATAGTATTGTGTCATCTATTAAAAAACGTGCCGAGACCCTATCTAGAACTGCCAGACCAAATCATCCTGGTCATAATGCGGCTAAAGACTTGCAGATATTGGATCAAGCTCTCTTGCATGGAGATATTGGAGTTTCTTACAAGCTGGTCTTTGAAAATCTTTGGGATGGACCTGTTGCTGAACGATGGCTTGCAGAAGTGAGTCCCTGTTTGCATATGTCACTGAAATATATTGGTGCAGTGAATTCATCATTACTCTGTTCTGTTTTCTTCATTTGTGAGTGGGCAACTTGTGAATTTCGGGATTTTCGCACTGTGCCTCCTTGTGGATTGAAATTCTCTGGTAGAAAAGACTTCTCTCAGATATTTTTGGCTATACGACTTCTAAAATTAAAGGCGAGTAATATGCACAAATATCATTGCTGCGATCAGACAAGAAAAGATTTTTTGGGTAGTTTTGAGAGCCCTGGTCCTTTGCACGATGTTATTGTGTGTTGGATTGATCAACATGAAGTACATAATGGAGAAGGTTTTAAGCGGCTGCAACTTTTGTTAAGAGAATGTATGGTGTCTGGTATTTTTAGCCCCCAGGTGTATGTCAGGCAGCTGATTGTAAGTGGAATAATGGATGGGAATGGTCCTATGGCTGACCTGGAAAGGCGTAAGAGACACTACAAAATCTTAAAACAGTTGCCAGCTCCCTATGTACAGGAAGTTTTAAAAGAAGCTGATATTGTTGAATCACCTGAAATTTTGGAGGCAATGAATGTGTACTCGAATGAACGCCGACTGGTACTTTATAGGCTATCAGGATACAATAAAACTACAGCTGGTCTAAACAGTTCTGGAAAGAAAAGAAAGGATCGCCGTGGTTCTCGAGTTGGAAATGTTTCGTCATCTTCTATCGATCAGTGTTTTCAGGGATCATCCTATATATCAACCACAAAGGTCGACAATGATACTAAGCTAGAAGAATTAAAGGCTTCTATCTCTGCACTATTGCAATTTCCAACTTCATTCTTGAAAGAAGCTGGAGTTGATGATTCTCGAGGTAGTTCACAGAAACCGGTTGCGGCAAATAGTAAATCAGATCCCACTGAAGAAATAGCCGGATGTGAAGAATGCAGGAGAGTGAAGAGACAAAAATTGAACGAGGAACAGAGCTGGTACATACAGTCAAATTCAGCGGATGAAGAAGAATTATGGTGGGTTAGAAAGGGTCTGAAATTTACAGATACATATAAAGCAGAACCACCTCCCAAGCCTGTCAAGTTGGCATCAAGGGGTAGGCAGAAATCTGGACGTAAAACTCAAAGTCTTTCACAGTTAGCTGCTGCCCGAATTGAAGGTAGCCAGGGAGCATCCACGAGCCATGTGAGTGAAAGTAGGATAGGGTGCCCGTACCATAGAACTGGTTTTGATGATGTGGCAAAATCAGTTGCTGGGACCAGAAAAACACACTCTGTAGATGTTGTTTCAATAGGAAAACTGCTGAAGCAGATGCGATTTCTAGAGAAAAGGACAATGGCTGTATGGTTGATATCTTCTGTAAAGCAGCTTATAGAAGAGGCGGAAAAGTCTACCACCAAGATTGGTCAACATGGTAGGACTTTTCAGGCTGCTGAAGATCGATGTTCCACTCGATGGAGGCTTGGTGAAGATGAACTATCAGCAATTTTATACATCATGGATGTTTGTAATGAATTAGTTTCAACAACAAGATTTCTGTTTTGGTTGTTGCAAAAAGTTCCTGGCAATGCTAGTTCTACCGCCACAACTCATGGAAGAAATATTCCGATGCTTACTAGAGCGATGGAATACCATGCTTGTGAAGTGGGGGAGGCTTTTCTTTTATCATCCATACGCAGGTTTCCTTTGGATTTCCGTGCTTTTTTTCTTCCTATTTTTTAATTGCTCTATAAACGTTTTATACTTTTTTAGAACTCTGTAGACCATGAATTAAGGTCAGCCGGAAAAACCTCTGTTTGCCATTAAGCATTCAAATGAATCGGGACTTATTGTTTTTTTCAGTAGTATTTCCAAATGATTTACCAGCTTAAGATGGTGGTCTCTGTGACTAAATATTTTATAATCGTGATGGTTTTGTCTCGACTCTAGCCATTCAAAATTTCAAGGAATTTTTTAGGACTGGCTTATTTTGAGGAAATTAGTGAAGCTTTTACGTTGGGGTCACAGGTGTGTTGGAATTGGAGATGGAAGTAGCTTCGTTAAGAGAAAACAACTAAAATTAAGAGGAAACCTGTTTGAATTGTGAAGTTGGAGGTATTGGTTGGTGTTTGCATTAACGTAACCCTGCTTATGCCTTAGCCTCAAATCCATATATTTTTTTCAGAGTCCCATTGGAGGAAATTATTCTTCGTTTACTTGCTTTCCATTTCTGAGAAACCAAATCTAGTGTTTAAGAAGATTACACAACTCCTATTTTGAAAGCTGAAGGAGTGAGAATGAAGTAGTTGTTCAGGAAGGGTACATCTTTTTCAGCAGCAAGTTGTACAATATTTGTAATGTGGGTTTCATCTTTATTTTTTTACTTTTAAATATCCCGTGAGATGTATTTATAAATCATTGTGAAATCGTTTTTTTAATTCAATATTATTACTCCTTCAAACAAACGGCTATATTTGTTTCTCATCGTTCACTCTACTTCCTTTTTGAAAGAAAGTCTTTCTTCATTGTCTATGTGGCTACAGTAATTGATGTCTCCGTTCTACTTCCTTTTTGAAAATAAAGTCATTCTTCATTGTCTGTGGCTACAGTCATTGATCTTTCTCCATCTCACCGATTTATTTATTCCTCTGGTTCAGGTATGAGAATATAATTGTTGCGGCCGATCTTATACCTGAAACCTTGTCTGCCACAATGGATCGTAGTGCTTCTGTCTTGGCATCTAATGGCCGGCTTTCTGGATCACCAACTTTAGCTTATGCACGTTATCTTTTGAGAAAGTATAGCAATGTAGGTAGTGTCCTTGAATGGGAGAAGACCTTTAAATCTTCTTGTGATAAAAGACTTGGTTCTGAACTTGAATCTGGAAGATCTTTAGAAGGGGACTTTAGTTTCCCCCTTGGAGTCCCCAATGGTGTGGAAGATCTTGATGATTATTTCCGGCAAAAGATAACTGGTGTTCGACTATCTAGAGTTGGGTTGAGTATGAAAGAGATTGCACAAAGAATTATAAATGAATCTTCTCACTACTTTTACAACAAAGATAGAAAGTCTTTTGGACCTGGGACAAACAAGAATCCTAGCCTGGAGAAGTGGGATGATGGCCATAAGATAGCTCAACAATTAGTGATGGGCTTGATGGACTGCATGAGACAAACTGGTGGAGCTGCACAGGAAGGTGACCCTTCACTGGTGTCATCTGCTATTGCAGCAATTGTTAATAACGTTGGACAATCGATTGCTAGAATTCCTGATCTAGGGGCTAACAATAATCACTTAAATGCTCCTTCCTCTTCTAGTCCACTACATGTTGCTCGACGGCTTTTACGTGTACATATCACATGCCTATGCATATTGAAGGAAGCACTCGGGGACCGTCAAAGCCGGGTATTTGAGGTTGCTCTTGCTACAGAAGCTTCCTCAGTTCTCGTGCAAGCTTTTGCCCCTGGAAAAGCTCCTCGTAGCCATATTCAGCTATCTCCTGAGGCCCATGATTTTGACGCAAATTTAACCAATGAAAATGCAAACCATTTTAGTAAAGGGATTCTTGGAAGAACTGCGAAAACGACGGCTGCTGTTTCTGCACTCATTATTGGAGCAATTCTTCAAGGAGTTGCTAGCCTGGAGAGAATGGTTTCCCTCTTCAAATTGAAGGAAGGGCTGGATCTAATTCAGTTTGCAAGGAGTTTGAAATCCAATGCGAATGGAAATGCACGCTCGACGGGTGTTTCAAAGGTGGAAAATTTGACTGAAGTTTCTGTCAACTGGTTTAGGGTGCTTGTGGGGAACTGCAGAACTGTTTCAGATGGATTCGTTGTTGAGCTCTTGGGTGAAGCCTCAATTGTAGCCCTTTCCAGAATGCAACGGACATTACCTGTGAACTTGGTTTTTCCTCCAGCCTTTTCCATATTTTCATTTGTGATATGGAGACCCATCCTGGATGTTAGCATTGGAGTACGTGAAGATCTTCATCAGCTTTATCAATCCATGTCTGTCACTATGAGTGATGCCATAAAGCACCTGCCTTTTCGTGATATATGTCTTAGGGACACTTGTGGGTTATATAATCTCATATCTGCGGATACCCTTGTCTCTGAATTTGTGTCTGTGCTAGAATCTATTGGTTCAGACATAAGTTTGAAATTCGCTGCCTTGGTCCCTCTCCGTCCTAGGCTTTTTCTCGATGCCCTCATAGATTGTAAAATGCCGCAGCCTGTAATCAAATTGGATGATGGGAGTTGGATCTCTGGTCAAGGTGAGTTGAAAAAACTTTGTGCTGACAATGTGAAAAAGCTTATGAGCAAACTTATACATGTTTTGGATACACTTCAACCTGCTAGATTTCATTGGCAGTGGGTTGAACTCAGGCTTCTGCTAAATGAACAGGCTATCAATGAAAAGATGGAAAATGACATCCCCTTGATGGAGGCTATAAGATCTTTCTCATCTGGTTCTGATAAACATGCTGCTTCTGAGAATGAGAGCAATTTTGTTCAAATCATCCTCACCAGGTTATTGGTCAGGCCTGATGCTGCACCCTTATTCTCGGAGGTTGTCCATCTTTTGGGGAAGTCACTGGAGGATTCAATGCTCTCACAGGCAAAATGGTTGTTGAGAGGCTGGGAAGTTCTGTATGGGAAAAAATCAATTCGACAGAAAGTAATAAATATTGCTGCTGAGCTGAAAGAACCCTGTATGAAGCCCCAGTTCTGGAGGCCATGGGGATGGTGCCCTTCTGATTCAAATCCAGTGATCAAAAGAGCAGAAAAATGGAAATCTGAAGCTGGCGCCCTTGAAGAAGGAGAAGTGGTAGATGATGGATCTGACTTTAATCAGTTTGGAAAAGGACCTGGTATTTTGGATGTTGAAGGCTTTATTGTCAGTCAGCAGCACGTGACTGAGAGAGCTCTCATTGAACTAGTTCTCCCATGTTTGGATCAAGGCTCTGATGATTTGCGTAGTAATTTTGCAAGTGAAATGATCAAGCAGATGAGTAATATTGAACAACAAATAAATGCAGTTACTCGTGGCATTGGAAAGCAAGCTTCAGTGCCCATTCCTGCAATAGGAAGTCCTGCAAATAAAAGTAGCACCCGGAAGAGTGCTAAAAGTGGCAGTCCTGGAATATCTAGACAATCAACTGGATCAGCCGATACTGTTCCACCTTCTCCCGCGGCATTGCGAGCCTCCTTGACGTTGCGATTGCAGTTCCTTCTCAGATTACTGCCTCTTATTTGCAGTGACAGGTAATATTAGTTTTTATTTGTTTTGAAATTTGAATAGAAAATAAAAATGTAGTGTAGAAAGGATGCAACAGAACCCAGGATTTACATAGGTCGGTCATAAAGGCTCACATCCACTGTGCAATGCATGCTGGATGTGCTCAGCATTGATGAAGTGGGTGACCCTTGATTTTCGAATTTCCATTCTGAAACAATTGTGTTCTGTGGGTAGACTTTGGTTTTTCGTGTATTTTCGGTAAAACTATGTTTTTCTTGCTTATTTGCATGGCTAATTATCTAACTAGATCTCCAACGTTATTTTTTCAGGGAGCCTTCAGGTCGTAATATGAGATATGCCCTTGCTCCAGTGATTTTACGCCTCCTTGGAAGCAGGGTTGTGCATGAAGATGCCGGTCATTTTGTTAATCCTTCTTTGGTTTCATCTAAAAGAGATGTCGACTCTTTTATGGAGATTTCATCAACTGCTGCTGTACTTCTGTCTGGGGATAGTTTATTTGATTGTTTACTCTTAGTGCTACATGTGCTACTGAGCAGCCACCAACCAAGCTGGTTGAGGTTGAAGTCTATTGAATGCAGTAAGGAGTATGCTGTTTTTGATCGTGAAGCGGCTCAAAGCATGCAGGTACGCCATTATTTAACCTACCAATTATTTAGTGTTCGTTCTGCTTTCCCTCCAATTGTTAATTGTGTTCAAGTGCTAGGGAAGCAAATGCATTGAGTGGAACTGATGCTACTGTATTTTTATTCATATTTGAGTTCGAAACTCTGCCCGAAACCCAAAGAAGACTTATTTGTGCTCGAACTTGGCTTGACTCAGATTTCGGATTCAAGCTTGATTTGTTATGACTATATCCATAATTATTGAGAAGTAAAACTTGAAATATTGCTCGTTCTATCTTAAATATGTTATTTATTATTCATAATTAATAAGTATATGAAAGCCGCAAGCTATTGAAGCTGTCAAAGTCGGTTAACAAATATATCATAAAATAACAGGGCTTGATTCAAGTTGAATAATTTCGAGTACAAATTGGGTAAATTTGAGTTAGCTTGATTCATTGTCACTACTGTTGAGACCTACTGTTTTCTTGTATTGCAAGCTTATCTCAACAGGTCACTATAATTCGTGGGTCGAATATTTATGTATTATAAGAGTTACAACTCATGTCCTAGGACGGTAAGCCTTCTTTGTCTTGTATTGATGCAGAATGACTTGGATCGCATGGAATTACCACAGGCCATTCGGTGGCGCATTCAAACTGCCATGCCAATTCTTCATCCCTCTGTTGAATGTTCAATCTCTTGCCAACCCCCATCAGTTCCATCCGATACTGTTGCTTTTCTACAGCCCAGCCATCCAGTAACAATGATAAATCGTAGTAATCCAAACCCACCTCAGAGGAATACAGTCTTGCCAAGTCGTTCCGCCCCAAATGTGAAGTCCAATCTGCAGTCATTGCACCAAGACCTTCATGAAATGGAGATTGACAGATGGATCCTGTTAGAGGATGGAGCTGGATCAAGCCAGCCTTCGGCCGGCTCTGCTGTAATCAGTGGCACTGATCATACTAACTTAAATGCGTCCAATTGGCTCAGGGGGGCAGTGAGAATGAGGAGGACAGATCTCACGTATATTGGAACAATAGATGAAGACAGCTGATTCAACTAAAAATCATTTTTGAATTGTTTTGCGAGAAAGTTTCCCCAGGTCGCCAACTGAGAGACCCCTCATGTTTCACACACATCTTCCGGCCATGGCACTCAGGGTGTGAGAGGGGGGTGTTGGGGCGTGGCATTGGTGGCCCACCCACCCGGGTGCTGCTGCAAGGCTCCTTGTTAATGGGGGCGGCGGCATCTGAATTATTACATTTTCCTGGATTTCCTGGGTATGGGATTTCGGGTACTGCTCATCACTAACCCTTTGTCTTTCATGATTCTGAACTGTAATTCTTGCCACAATTCAGAGGTGGTTGTATATATATAGATAAGGGTTTTCCTTTTCTTTGAGCTGAGTCTAATGTATACCAGTATAATTTGTAGCTTCTTCCGTACTCAGCTATATTTTGCTACAATTAGTCTCTTAGTTAAGAATTGTGGCTTCTTGATGATCTCTCTGTTTGATTTGATGCTCGTGTGTCCAGTACGGGTTGGATATATATCTGAAAATTCTCACAATCTCGTAAGTTTATTGAGAGAAACATGAATTTAACTTTTGCACTGCAGTTATAAGCAACCAGATGAGTTTTGAAACGTGAGCACGTGACGGAAGCAACAAAATACAGAAGGTCCTAACAACCTCCTGTGCAAAAGTATGAAATCTGGCAGGGAAGCATCGAGAAATGGGCAGCGGGGTACGTGAAACTTGTACTTTGCATCGTTTGTACTAAATCTCCCTTGAGCAAAGCGCCATCAAATAAAGCATAACTATAGATGCAGGAAAAAGGACCAATCTTTAGGCTCGCACCACTTAAGGCACATAAATGATCAAATGACACATGAATGATCAAAGGATAAAATCCACGTCAAATTTTTATGAGTTGCCGTCATAAAAAGGTACCTCTGAAGCCATATGTAATGCTCACATTTCATATAGGTCAAGAGTTTTTTGACCAATTATAAAGTGAAGCATCCTATCTTTCGAAAATCGACTCTGTAGAGGTGGACCAGATCCAAGCGACATTGACCCTCTAGAGTCTAGACCAAACACTATCAATCTTCAATGTGGTTCGTGTATTCAACTCGAGATCATCGTTCGAGTTTTACCATAAGAGTTTTGCTGCGTTTCATTTTTTGTGGATCGTTATCAGTCTTAAGTAATCATTCTTGAAATCAATTCAATTCGGTTTCAAAAAGATTTTGAGCTCCTCTTTAGCACACGAACTTACCTCGCAGAAGATCATTATGACATGTAGAGAAGATTGTCCACACGTACACAAAATTAATAGTTATATCAGTGCATTGCCAGGGCTAGTTTTGAAAAAAAATTATTATTGTCAACCAGTAAATACTCATCTTCTTACTGAGAATTGGAGTAAAGAATGAAAAATGGGTACATTCAACTCGCCTGCGATTCAAACGATTCGGGATTATTATAAGAGATGACAGTAAAACATGAGATTCCAGTGCACGAAAAGGTTAAAAAATGAAAGAAGAAGCTAATATTTTCTCTGATATACGTATATATCTCTGATATTCTCATGTTCTTTAAGGGTCTTTCATTCAAGATGTCACTCTTGTTTGAAGATGACGACTTAAAAATCTGTGAGGTGATTGCCTCCCTCGATGGATTAGACCAAGCACGGGTTTCCAGTTCCTTGCTCTTGTTTTGTCATGGTCTTATGATCTACATAAAGAACATCCTCAATCCAGGCAACAATGTTGAATGCTAAGCTTTCTAATACTCTGGAATAGCTTTCCAACACTGCTTGTCCTATATCCTGCATTAGCATATTCAAACATCAAGCATGAAATCAATTTTCGAGTTAAGGAATCGAGAACATTCATATCACTTTCCAGTACGTGCCTTGTTGTATTGGATTTTACTTGAATCCAATGTAGTTTGTGAAAGTCCAGGATATCTTTGCTTCAAACAGAAAAGTAAGGTATTTGCCCTGTCTGCTAAAAGATGATTCTTGTCACATCGATCTATGTCGGATACGAGATCCTTAACCACACCCCAGGATGATTTCGAGTGAGCCACCCACATTTTACGACGCCATGTGTACATAGAGGCTTCGATCTTGTCTGCCAGTTCTAGGGCTTCACGTTCCGAGTTTATGCCGAGTGAGTCAAGAAGATGATCAGCCGAAAACTTCCGTGTGTTGTACATATAGTTGTAGATTGTATCTCCTATGCTTGCTTTCCCGCTCTAGAATCACATTAACAGACAAAATAAACTAGTTTTACAGAAGTTTCTACTTTCCCTTTAGCACGACCGTTTAGAGTTTCGTCTCAAATTTACCTTAGGAAGAGAATCCAAATATGGTTCTGGAACCTGCATTTCAGCAATAATGCCGGTGTTTATAGCCATTGCAGCCTTGTGAATTTGGTTAGCAAAATCGCACTTTTGTCTTAAATGTTTCTTGGATTTTTCAGATAGCCCTTCTGGTGAAATACAAGGAACAGGCAACCACCATTTTCCTTCTTTTCGTAGAGGCCGAGGTTGAAGTATTCTTCTAAAAGACCCGGAATGCGCCGAGTTTCCTGATATCCTGCCCTGATCTGCATACCAGAACTCAGTATCCTCAAAACTGTCCAATATATCCTGTCTCATGCCAAAAATTTCACTTCATTATTCATCTCTCTCGGAAAAAAGGAAAAAGAAAATTTCCCTAGCGTATACACTCATATTTTTTGCTCGCCTAGGAAATGAAGATGGAGTGAACTTTTGTTCTTACTAGGAGCATTGCGTCAAGTTTTTTTAATGCAGGAAGGTTGATGTAAATGTCTGGTCTTGGCCTGCTTGTCATCACCTGTAAGCAGCATTTTCTTGATTTGCTAAAAGAAAGAAAATGGTCTAAAAATGGGGAAAAAGAATGAATTTCACCTCCAAAGTAGTCCCATCTTTTAAATTCTGCAGTGTTGGACTAAATTCTACTATATGATCACAGACAGATAACAGGCAATTCATTTCTCTCTTCCACATCAACTTCTTCTCAAGATTCAAAGGCTCTAATCTTTGATGCTGACCAAATATCGAAGCTGCATCGTAACAAAGTTATATTGAGATCAGACTAAAATTATGGATAAAATGTAGTAGAAAGAACTCGTTATGTGTTTCCCGGTGATCCATAGTCGTCGGATCATTTTCAAGTGCCACATGACATTCAGAAGCGCTGTATATGATCCAGTGGTTATAAGGACACCTAGATCAGTACTCTATTTTCAAGATTTACCGTAGAAGTTGGTTATGGCATTTGAGATGGTGAGAGCAATGGACTCCCCTTTACCACTCCCAGACATATCTTCCCCTAGCAATAGCTTGGCGAATCTCTCCTTCATCAATTCAAAATCTGTAAATTCCAAAAGCTCCAGCTCATGCACACTTGTCATGTGATCAAAACACACTGGTGATTTCAACGAAAATTTATACGAGAAAGAGAAATACTTCACCTAAACCTTGTGTTTCATCGTCCAAACTTCCAAGGTTGTGCTTTCTCACGCTGAATCTTGAAAGTGCCGTTCCATCTGGGGACTTGAGGCCTTTCCAAAAAAGGGGAGAATCTGTCTCAGAAGAGCTAATTTCATCGGCCAGACCGGAGAATGCTGACGTCTCTGAATCAGTCCTGCAGTAGGCGAAAGAATCGCCGCTCAAGATCGAATTACTCGTAATTTCTGTGAATGATTGATCAGCAGAAGATGAAAACTGGAACCCCATATCATCAACCTCATCATACTTTGAAGAGATGCTCTCTATTTCTTGATTTTTTAGCATGTCTATGTCTTGGACAAGAATCTGCAATGCGAAATGTATAATTTGGTTAAGAGCTAGAAAAATCACTTGTTATGGTATATATTACGCAAGATTCTGGCATAATTTCCTACTTAGAAAAAGCAAACAGATAAAATAGGAAAAAAGCTACAAATCCTCCTTAATTCACGATCTTTATAAAAAAAAAAGATCATACGTCATTTTTAACATCAGAACTTGGAATAATTATTCGAAGCTCGCACCAAAATTTCTTTGAAAAGTGATCGGGAGATGGATAAAAATGAAATTTGAATTAAAAATTTGTCTACACAAATAGCAAACAGAGAGAGATGCATACTCTTTATATACACTTTTTGAACGGTGGTTACCGTTTGAAATCGAAACAGTTCCCTCTGCTCTGAATTCTTCTGCAAACTTTACCATGAAATAATAGCCTTTATGTTCTTGCAAGAACACTTTACTGTCGGGATCTTGATTCACTAGCTAATGACACAAGAAATATGCAGTACAGTTCTGATCCCATTTGGTAACTTTGATGAACTTTTATTCAAAAAATCGGAGGAATAACAAGCAACAACTTTAATTCGAAATCGTGGCACGAGCCATGCAATAATCTAGTATATTAGTTGACATTTTGTTAAAAAAAATATATTGTTAGGTTTGTACAATTTTTTTAAATGTTTCTTGACTGTGTATATATTCATTAACATCTAGGGAAGGATGTGTCGGTTAGCTTCAACCATAAAATAAATGCAAGAATCGAGGTTCATTTTTTTCTAGGTATTTGGATATTTAAAGATTTGGATCTTCTGCTGTGGCTGAAAACACAACATCGATGATGTGCTCTTTTCATATGAAATGATCAACTGATTATCTCGTTTCCATCAGCCACAGCATCATGTGTTGTGTTTCAACTACAGTAGAGGATCCAAATCCGATATTTTAATGATTATATATCAGAGATCAAACAGGGGACTAATTTTTAGTTTTAGATTTAATTGGCCAAAAAAAACTCTTTGCTGGGAAATAGTAGATAACTCCAAAATTAAAATTTTCGAGAGGAATCTAGGGAAGGAGGATGTTTTGAATTGAAATTAATCTAGTTTTCTGCCTAACTTTTATATATAATTTGATATTTTTTAAATAAACAAACGAATATAATGTCAATTTATACATTCAAATATTGCATGTTTTTATGTGTATCAATAAAATAACATAAGCTTTGTCTTTCCTAATACATTGATATTTTCTTTAAATTTTAATTCCGTCTCGTATCGATTACCATATCTTTGATGTAGCCGGACAAAATAAATATTATATAAATTCTAACACCTTTATTTTGTTTTCGTGATAGATAATTTATTTTGGAAAATATTTTTTAAGAAGGTCAAAGAATAACTTTAGTACGATGGAGTGAGTCAAACTTGACACTCATCATCGTATACACTCATGTAAGCATGGATACAGTGTCACTCACTTATTGGTTGTATAATTTTTCTGTATTTAATCACATTTGATTAGTGAGTGTTACCTCATCGAAACTCACATAAATATACATAGTTATGAATGTGTAGTATATTAAAATTGTGTATATGTATACATATATACATAACATTCACGATAAACTTAGGATAAAGTTTTGTAACATAGTTCATAGGATTAATATATAATTTTCCATGAACTTATATACAATTTGATAGACGTGCACACCATGATTTGACTTAAACGACCTTTGAACGTGCAATAAGTTAGCAAGTCACTACACAATTCAGGTGAGGAGAATCGAAAGAAAAATTCAAGAATTTTATTTAGAAAATTAAACAAAAAAAAAATTTGTTATTGTTTTTTTGAAAAATAACAGCCGTCTTCCAAAGTCCAAAATTAACAGTGTTCATATGGGTTGTATGATTATTTATCAGCTTTCTAAAAAAATATCAGAGTGAGTCTCATGTGAGACCGTCTCACGGATCTTAATCTGTGAGACGGGTCAACCCTACCCATATTTACAATAAAAAGTAGTACTCTTAGCATAAAAAATAGTAATTTTTCATGGATAACCCAAATAAGAGATCCGTCTCACAAATATGATCCGTGAGACCGTCTCACACAAGTTTTTGCCAAAATATCAAACTTGAGATAATGATGATTATTTATCAATTTCTCTCTTATCCAGTGTACCAAACTATACTTTAGTAGATAATTCAAAAAAATATTTAACCAAGATTCTTTTTCTATCACATTAACTCAATTTAGAAATGTCTAAACGAGTTGCATTATATTTATCGTATTTTTTTTTTAAACGCCCATTGACAATAATTTCCTCTTTTATCTTATTATTTGGTTTTTATTAAATATGAATAAACATTTACAATCAAACTTCTAAAAAAACAAGTTTATTATAATTCTAAATTTGACATTTAGTTTAAACATCCTCATATATTAGATGTCTAAAAACAATAATTAGTCAATAATTGAAAAGGTTTTTTTTTTAAGAGTAAATAAACATTACATTAATGCATAAAATGCCAATAAGAAACAAAATAAGCATTTTAATATGAAAAGGTATAAGCTAAAGAAATAGCATTAAAATATAATTGATTTGCTAAATAGACTTATTTTTACAAAAGAATTTTGCCATGTTTTTAGAGTGAATCTCATGTGAGACCGTCTCACGGATCTTAATATGTGAGACGGGTCAACCCTACCCATATTCACAACAAAAATTAATACTATTAGCATAAAAAGTAATACTTTTCATGGATGACCCAAATAAGATCCGTCTCACAAATATGACCCGTGAGACCGTCTCACACAAATTTTTGTCATGTTTTTATTGATGATATTCTAATAGTTGGATTAGGTTTCCCAAACATTTAGGAACTTCTCTATTATGCACTATCAAATAAAATGTTTTATTAATTTCAAAACATTAAAAATAAATAAAATAACACGGTTTCTGTTATGATATGATTTTAAATATAGATGAATGTCAAGATAAATATCTCAAATCTTATCAAGCTATAAATTTGTATCATGTAGCTATACCCTATAAATAGGTATTTTCAGTTATGAATGAAATAGTTTGACGTCATGATCTAAATTCATTTTTCTCTCTTCTTATTTTCTATTAAATTTAGAGTGGGTCTCATGTGAGACCATCTCACGGATTCTAATCTGTGAGACGGGTCAACTCTACCCATATTCACAATAAAAAGTAATAATCTTAGCATAAAAAATAATAATTTTTCATGAATAATCCAAATAAAAGAGCTGTCTCACAAATACGACCCGTGAGATCTTCTCACACAAGTTTTTGTCTTAAATTTATAACACGATATCAAAACGAATTCTTTATATTTCGAGTTGTTCTCCTAGTTAAGAGTAGAACCTATTATTGAAAATATTATATTTATGATATGGCAAAAAATTATGTGAGACGGTCTCACGGGTCGTATTTTGTGAGACAGATCCTTATTTGGGTCATCCATGAAAAAATATTGTTTTTTATGCTAAAAGTGTTATTTTTTATTGTTAATATCGGTAGGGTTGATCCATCTCACAAATTAGGATCCGTGAGACGGTCTTACATGAGACCCACTTTTATGATATAACAATTGATGCTCTAAAAAGTAGCGCAATTTAAAGTTTTATGTTATGCACATAAAATAGCACAATTTTTAGATTTATATTAATGCTCGTACGACAGTATAGTTTTATACTGGTAGTCTAGCCAGAAACACGAAGGTTTGAGATGTAAGAGTTGTAAATATTTTTGAAGAATATTGCTGAAAATATAGATCAAGATTTAAGACTTTTAAATATTCCCGAAGAACATTAATTAAAGATATAATATTTTTAAATATATCCATATTCCAGAAGAAATGTAGATCATCTAATTTTTTTAAATTTTTCCGAAAAATATAGATCTATATATTCCTGAAAATATTGATTAACACCTAATATCTGTCAATATCTTGAAAATTATTGATCTTAAATATTTTTAAGGAGATTGTTCCACAATAGAATATTTATCAATATTCTGGAAAATTATTGATATAGTATATAAGATTTGTTAATATTCTTTGAGAATATTGATTTACGATTTAGAGATTTGTCGATATTCATAAAGTATTATGAATATTGATATAATATTTAATGTTTGTCAATATTCTTCGAGAATCTAATGTAAGATTCATGATGTAATAATATTATTTAAAAATATTGATTTGATTCATGTTAGAACTTAGAATCATATTTTGTTGTAAATTATCTTGAAGAAATACAATACACTATTTACTAATAATCTGAATAAAATTAATTTAATATGTTTTCAACTGAAGAATTTATCGATGATTTGACAAAAATATGGATTTATTATGTAAATTTTTGTCAAATTATTTCATCAAATCCTATCGAAAACCCATGTCATTCTCATTATATTAATATATATTGCGAACTTTGTTGGAGGAACTTGGTCTCAAGCATCAGATTTAATCATAAAATTGATGCAATTATTATTTATTTTATGTGCATTATAGCTTCAAATTCCATGTTGTTTACCATCGTTTTCTTTGTCCAAATGCGAGATTGGAGTAGAGAAGTCTAATGATGTAAATGAACGCAGCTTGCGAGGAGCTCGACTCGATAAATTTTTTTTGATCTTATCGAACCGAGATCGAACTTGACAATTTTATCAAATCTATATCGAGCTTAATAATATTTTGCTCGTGAGCCTGTTCGCGAGTTCCAGTTCGACTCGTTTATTGTTCGCAACATGTTCGTTTATATGTCTCGAAAGCTCAAGCTCAAAAATTGGCTCGTCTATCAGGTTCGAACCTGGCTCGTCTACATATTCGTGAATATGCGCGTCTATGTGGGTTGTGAGCTCCAGCTCGACTCATTTATTGAGTTAACAAATAAAAATATTAATAATAATTCATATGTAGGGATTTGATTATTTGAACATAATACATTGTTCAAAGAAATATGAATTTACACCACATAGTCACAATTATATTTTTTTATTTAATTTGCAAATCATTATGCTAAAATGTTTTTTAAAACACAATAAACAAAACGACATAACATACATGCATCAACTTATTATTTTCTCATCCAAAATTTACACAATTAAATTATATGCGCGTTGAGTAAATTTACAAATTATTATGCTAAAATATTATTTAAAAACTATCATAATCAATTAAATTACACTCAACAAAGACATAACGACTAATTTGTTTAAAAGGACCGAACATATTAAAATAACATGAACTTACACTACTAAGTCGATGGCAAATTTGAATAAACTTGTATATATTTGTCTTAAACATTTTTGAAAAACTAGCATAATAAATAAATAAAATATGATCCAAATATTATAATGTATTGCCACACTGGCATATCTAGAAAAACTTTATTAAATTATTATATATAATGAAGAGAATACATAGAATAATAATATAAATTTATAGGTTTATATTGATAAAATTCGGAATATCATTAATAAAATAAAATTTAATCAAATTTTATTATCATTTATGTGACAGATCTACATGCGAAGTTATTGCGTATATCAACTTATAAGAAATCCGGGTACAAGATTGGAATGAAGAAGTGTAATGAGTTCAAATGACGAGTAGTCTAACTTTTACCTTTTCTTTTTTTGTCTATGATTTTTTTACGGGTGGTTTTTCATAACAAGATTTTTAACGAGACAATTAACAAGTAAAAAGTGATTACTTCGTAATTTTCTTTCGTTGGATCGGTTTTTGCCCCATTAGATTTTTCTTAGTAAAATTTTATCGAAGAACATTCATGGACGACAGAACATCCAAAAAAAAATATCAATTGTTGTACTATATTTCTTCCTCTCTGGATTTGTTTACTCTACTAGGTTTTAGTGTCCATGCAATTGAGTCTTCATGAAGCCCCCAAACAATCGTCTTACCAAACATAAATAATTAGTAAGGGAGTGTTATGATATGATTTTACATATCTCAATCTTATCTATCTACATATTTGTATCTTATAATTATACTTTATAAAAAAGCGTTTTCAGTCATGAACGAATTAGATCCTTTTCTTTCTTCTTATTTAAATTTATAACATTTGACCAATATTTAGTGGTTGAAGGCCTGATTGTATTTGGGCTCTCGATGTAGAGTAGGTGTTTTGTGAGACGGTCTAACGAATCTTTATTTGTGAGACAGTCTAACGAATCTTTATTTGTGAGACATATCAACTCTACTGATATTCACAATAAAAAATAATACTCTTAGCATAAAAAGTAATATTTTTTATAGATGACTCAAATAATAGATTTGTCTCACAAAATACCACTCATGAGACAGTCTCATACAAGTTTTTTCCTCCAATTATAATATTCAATTGGCCCAATAAATGTTTGAATTTTATATTCTACTTGAGTAGGCCTGGATATTCGATCCAAGTTTTAAAACTTAGCCCAAAATTTCGCAGCCCTATATCCGATTATCATTTTTGAGATATATATATATATATATATATATATATATATATATATATATATATATATATATATATATATATATATATATATATATATGATAGATAATTTTTATTTTTATTTACTAAATATGTCAACAATTTTTTTAAAATATTTTTTTCTCAACTATTCTGATTTGTATTCGTAACTCATGTCACTGCGAGTCTGCTATCTCATTCATTTATCTTAAACTTAGTTTTATAATTATTTAAATTAAAACCTATGATGAAATAATTTTAAATATAATAATTTCATTATTTTTAACATTCCTGAGGTTTTTATTATTAATTTATTTCACATTATTTATTGTTATTATTACTTTATTATAATTAATACTCGTATTTTATTTGATTTATTAATTATATAAAAATTAAGAATAGTATTAAAAAAAATAAAGTTTCATGTATTTTATTTAAAACAAAAAATAATAATTAAAAAAAAAATTAAAAAAAATTAACAGGAGCGGCTAGAGCTGAGACCCCCCGACACCTCGTTGTGTAAACATTATCATTTGTTTCCTCTAAATTGTGTTACATTTTGTTCAAATACACCACATTTGCACACATTATTAAAAATTAAATGCACCAAAAATCATGTAGAAACAAAATATAATAAATCTCAAACAAAATATTTTATTCATTTATTTTTTTTAAGTATCTTATTTGTGATATATTGTGTTATGAATATGACAAAAATTTGTGTAAGACGGTCTCACGGATCATATTTGTGAGACGAATCTCTTATTTGGGTCACTCATGAAAAAGTATAATTTTTTATGCTAAGAATATTACTTTTTATTGTGAATATAAGTAAGATTGACTCATCTCATAGATTATGATAAATTTTAATAATTTTTAAAATATTTTATTTGAGGAGGATGTACCGTGATTCAGAGCATAGATGGAGCTGAGGATCACGTGCCCTAAGTTGATTTGTGCCCCTGATTATAATTTTTTAAGTTTTTTATATATATTTTGTGAAATGTTTATATTATCTATTATATTTTATTAAAATTGAAGACATGATAATAACAGTGTAGAATGTATATCAATTTTTTCTTTCAACTTTACTTTTACATGATATTAATATTATATTTTTTAAAAAAAATTCAACACACATTTTTATTTTTATTTTTTTATTTCAATAATTCAAATATCAATTTAGTTTTTTCATAATTTGTCAAATTTCAATTTAATCTATTGATAATGATAAAAAGAATTATACCTTATAATAACTAATTTATTTCAGAAATCTCATATATATATATACACAAAAAACCACACATTTTGGAATGGTCCCACACAATTTTCGTGAGTGGGTCCATCTAAAGCACGTGCAATTCGTGTGAGCCGCACGTCTGAGGATAAGGCTCCAAACGCGTGCCAACTCCTTTCACACGCTTCCCTCGTGCCAAACCTACCACCACCGTCACCGCCACTCCTTTTTCTCCTCCGCCGTGTCGCCGCCGTGAAATCCGCTCATCTCTAAAAGCACTGGTGGTAGCATTCGAATTCCACAATTTCACTTTCTTACTCTCTTCCAGTTGTCTTGTCAGAGCATTCCGGCAAGCTCGCCGCTTTCTTAACTGGCGGTAAGTTTGCACCCCTGGATCTTGGTTTGGTTTTTTGTGGAGCGGTGTCGTTTAGATCTGAATCTTTAGGATGTGAGACGATATCAGAACGTGTTCTTCTACTGTAATTGAGGTGTTATTTCTCACAAAAGCTGAATTTTATTGCAAAGAAAAACAACGGGAATATCGATAGCTTTCGCTGATTTTATTTATGTGAAGTTAAATTGTTGTCAAATGTCTTGTTTTGCTATCTGTTCTAATTTTACAACAGATTTCTAAAAGCCATCCATATAACACTGAGCTAGCATAGCGATGCATTTTGTATTTAGAGTTAAACAAATTCAAGATATCACATTCTTCAAACGGCAATATAGAAAGTCCAGAAGTTCGATATTTCAATTTCCTTCGGTTCCCATTTGAGTGCATGTTCAAGATACGATGGAGCTTTTGTTTATTTATCTACTAAACCCATGTATTTTTCTGATGACAAACTCGGTGTTTACTGTAGATATTTTGTTTCAGATAATTCTGAGCCAGCCAGCGGGATTATTTGATCACAAACATATGCGTTCGCTTTCCAGGGACAATATGTCATTAACACATGACAGATATGGTGCGAGATATGGAACCTGATCCTTGTCTGCTAAAATAGAAGATAACCCAGAGAAATAGAAAATTCTGTAAAAGATATTGCAGCAGGGATGCAGAGATTTGCAGCTAGCGAAGAAGATGACGATGAAATGGGAATGGATGTGAAAGAGGAAGATGAAGATGATGATGACGACGACGATGACGACGACGACGAAGAGAAGAACATGGGTACACCCACGGTGGTTGGTGTTGATGTGGGCATTGTATCTACGAGTGGTAACAAAAGGTTTAAGCAGCATCAGCTATATCAAGATCAACCAACTCCTCAGGGAGGAGGGTCTCGAAGGTGTAGGCCACAGGAAGAGAAAGAAAGAACAAAGCTTCGAGAGCGACAACGCAGAGCAATCACAGCAAAGATTTTGGCTGGGCTTCGAAGACATGGGAACTATAATCTTAGAGTTAGAGCTGACATTAATGATGTCATAGCTGCTTTGGCAAGGGAAGCAGGTTGGGTCGTTCTTCCCGATGGAACCACCTTCCCTTCCAGACCACAGGTATCTACTAATCTGGTTGTGCATAATATATTCATTTGTCCCTTGGTGGATTTTGAATTGTGAACGTCAATATTTCTCAGCCACTTATAGATCAGCATGTTGGTGACATCACTTGCATCCGTTTGCCTATGACTATTTTTATGTGGGCATGATTAAATAATTTTAGATGTACAATTGGATTCAGTCTCTGCTCCCTTATCATATGTGGCATTATTATGTCAAGGTCATGGGATACTTTGTTGGTGCATTTCCGCTCCCCCCGCACCCCACACATTTTATCCTTGTCTGAGTATTATAGTGTTGTGATCCCACATTATCATCCTCCCACGCCAAGAGGTGAGCATGTTTAACATAGTGCATGAATGTTTACTTTGGCTGCTGCAGACATATGTACATTCATGCCTATCTTTCAATCACACAATTATTTGTTCAACATCTCCAGGGAGCAAGACCTACCGTCGCGCCAAGTGCCACAGTGACTTCATCCTCTACACATATGCCGGTGCTACATAGTTCACCTCCTTCCTTGAGAGGCATCCCCCCTGGCCATCAAAACACGGCTGATCATAATGCATCTCACATGAAAGGAGTTTTTTTGCCCAGTTCTCCTTACGATGTATCCCCAGTTGACAGATCCCAGACTTCATCCATTATTGGAGACGAAGGAGACATGCAGAATGATCCTCTCCTTGGAGGTCCCATCAATGCAGTTGACAACAGGCAGGTCAGATTTTTGGCTTCCTGAAATCAAATTGTTTCCTTCCCAGTAGTTTTCTTCTTAGGCTCTGAAAATTGTCTCGATTATGATCACGATAATTTCAGAAGTAATTATCGAAAGAAAAAAGTAAGCTTTTCAATTTTCAAACCAAATGCTGTTAGTTACTTTCATGAATTTAATATGTAAAACAGCATGTCTTATTTTTTCCTCTACAGTGTTTTTTTTTAAAAAAAATTTGGGATCTTTTCACTCACCCTGGTCTCTCTGATACTTCTGTAACGATTTTCCGTTATAAATTGTCTAGATCGTCGACATACACACAAAGTCGCAGGAGCATGATTTTACTGGCACTCCCCATGTTCCAGTTTATATCATGTTGCCAGTGAGTTCTCTGAGTCTACCAACATTATACTTTTTCTGTATTTTTCAAGTTCTTGTCCTGCCTTCATACCTTTATTGTAAATTTGTCTTCGATTGTTTGTCCATTTGTAGTTTTTAATTTTTACATAATATTCAAGTTAATGGTGTCAGCTGGGTGTCATCAATATGAAGTGCGAGCTTGTTGATCCGGATGGTCTGGTGAAGCAACTGAAAGTCTTGAAGTCGATCAATGTGGATGGTGTTGTGGTGGATTGTTGGTGGGGTGTTGTCGAAGCTCATGCACCCCAAGAATATAACTGGAATGGCTACAAGAGGTTGTTTCAAATTGTGCAAGAGCTGAAAATGAAGTTACAAGTTAGTTCTTCTATTCCTGACTACTTCACATTTAGCCAGTAGATGTTTTTTGTGGCATTCTTACCTTTGTGTATCTCTATCTGATGTTAATGTCAGTCTTCATAGATTGTACAATTAGCTTGGTCGATTTTATATCTGTTGGATGACATAATTCTATCGTTCTTCACTTTTCAGGGTCTTTCTCAAAGAGTATCCTTCATGCTTTTATTATGTATGTATGATGAGTTTCCCCGGATGATGCACAAATTCTTATATTTACTGGATGGTCCCATCTACTTGTCCCTGTATAGATCATGTAATACCTGCATAGCTGCATTGATTAACTGATCGTGTGAAACAGAAAACAATGACTTTTGTTGGACAATTTTCCTGTGCATCAGAAAGTGATTAATTTTTATCCAAAACATCACAAAATTTCCAGGAAAGATGATGAATTTTTATGCACAAACTTAATGGAATGTTTTTGCAATTTGGATTGCTGCGGAACTGTTGAAACAACCTGGGGTGATGATCATCCATACATGATCTCATCCGGGAAAAAATATTAGATAACTGAAAGTTGTACATGCTATCATGGTCACTGGTCACATCATGGTTAATAATTTTTTGGCTAAAATGGTGCTTCCAAAATATCTACATAGTCAATAATGCGATGGCTGCTGTAAGAATGTTGGCTGTTAGTTGGCAATAAAACATTGACTGCTTGATGAAGTGAGTGCGATGGTCACATCATGGTTAATAATTTTTTGGCTAAAATGGTGCTTCCAAAACATCTACGTAGTCAATAATGCGATGGCTGCTGTAAGAATGTTGGCTGTTAGTTGGCAATAAAACATTGACTGCTTGATGAAGTGAGTGCGATGGTCACATCATGGTTAATAATTTTTTGGCTAAAATGGTGCTTCCAAAACATCTACGTAGTCAATAATGTGATGGCTGCTGTAAGAATGTTGGCTGTTAGTTGGCAATAAAACATTGACTGCTTGATGAAGTGAGTGTGTTGCAGTACTACATTGATTAATTTCCTGTTGCTTTCATAGTTTTCTTTTGAACTTCTACGAAAAATATTATAGTTTTTTTCCTAAACAAAAAACAGGTTCTGATGTCTTTTCATGAATGTGGAGGAAATGTCGGGGATGATGTTTGTATTGCATTGCCTCACTGGGTGGCTGAAATTGGTCGAAGCAATCCAGACATATTTTTCACCGACAGATTGGGAAGGCGAAACACCGAGTGTTTGTCTTGGGGTGTTGATAAGGAAAGAGTATTGAGAGGACGAACGGCTGCAGAGGTAACTAATTAACATTTTCAATGTTTGTGATCTCTCTATATTTTTTCATTGGAAAGTTTTAGAGTCTAGGAGGTTTGTGCCCTTGCTATGCTCATGTTCTTGATAACTTTACTCTTTTAGCAGTCTAGGAGATCTGAAGTTATTATTAGTGAACAGTTCAAGATTTATCTTGTTTATTTCTTGCATTTTTACTGACTATTATCAAGAATCCGAGGTTTTAATGCTTTGCTCATTAATTTTTGGTGATTAGTGTCATTAAGAGCATAAAAATTTGTTTGTGCGTGCTAGATATTTCAGATTAAAAGATTGATGATTTGATCCTAAAAGAAAATATTTGGCTTCCTGCTTTCCCATTTTGATTCATATTTTTCATTAGCTTTGAGGTTGCCATGTTCCTCTTATAAATTCTCTTATTGATAGTCACCTCCTCAAGTTTGCCTCAATTAATTTTTTTGTTTCATAATTTTGAAAATTTATGTAGGTCTACTTTGATTTTATGAGAAGCTTTCGGGTTGAGTTTGATGAGTTTTTTGAGAATGGTATCATATCTATGATAGTAATCGGACTTGGTCCATGTGGAGAGCTGAGATACCCTTCTACTCCAGTGAAGCATGGTTGGAGATATCCTGGTATTGGCGAATTTCAGGTAATGTAAGATATACCAATTTCATACAAAATGCAGCCTTCAGGATTTTAGGCGCCCCACAGACCACCTCTCTCTCTGCCTCTATCTCTTTGATGACAAGACACTAGCATATGTTTGGGCATGGACAATTCATGACCAAGAATATTGACTTTTATCTCTTTTCTTTCGTGTACGTGGTTGGGCGCAGGGCATGCAAAATTTAGAAAATGGTGCTACTAACCAAAATATTGTTCTGTGTAAACTTTGCCAATGCAATACTGGGCATTGTAACCATTTTTTTCTGCCTTTTCAGTGCTATGATCAGTATATGTTGAAAAGCTTGCGGAAAGCAGCTGAACTAAGAGGACACTCTTTTTGGGCACGAGGGCCTGATAATACCGGTTTCTATAATTCCCGGCCTCAGGAAACAGGATTTTTCTGTGATGGTGGAGATTATGATGGCTATTATGGCAGGTTTTTCCTTAGATGGTACTCTCAGGTTTTAGTTGATCATTGTGATCGAGTGCTTTCTCTGGCTAAATTAGCTTTTGAAGAAACCTGCATTGCTACAAAGGTGAGTTGGCCCAAAGTTACAGTCTGTCGTATTATTCAATGTTTCGGCAGACCTTAATTTATATACCACACTGGCTTTCTTTTTACCATCCATCATACAAAGAAACTTTTTTATTAGATATTTTATGTCTCTTTCAGTTCTTAGATAATATTTGGTATAGTGCTCTTTTTTTGTGACTCCATGCATTGGCTCAGTCAGGTTTTTTTTCATTCCCCCACATAGTTTTGTCAATCATCGGACAATTTTATTGTTTAGTTGCAGCATTTGTTATTTACTCTTTACTATCACGTTTCTGGAAGATTTTCTAAGTTCATTTTATGCATGTAATTCTGGAGTTGTGCATGACCAAATTGTATAGTTTAATTGACTTAAACTGAAGTTGACTCATGCAAGATATAATAATATTTTTCTTTATAAGCAGCTATCAGGTATTCATTGGTGGTACAAGACTGCTAGTCATGCTGCTGAATTAACTGCTGGATTCTATAATTCGTGCAACCGTGATGGCTATGTTTCTGTTATGGCAATGCTAAAGAGGCATGGGGCTACTTTGTGCTTTATGTCGTCTGAAATTGGCATGTTTGATAATCATGTGAATTTCTCGGAAGCTTCGGCTGATCCTGAGGGTTTGGCTTGGCAAGTTAGTATTCCTGAATTGATATCATAATTTGAATCACATCATGCTCCTTGGTTTTGCAACATAAAATCTTCATTGCATTAGCCAGTTTATTTTCCATGTCAGAGTATGCTATTATCATTTTGAGTATGCATAATATTCTTTGAAATATCATATAGTAACATCTAGTCACCAATTTAGGTGTTGAATGCTGCCTGGGATGGTTGCATACCAGTTGCCGGTGAGAATTCTCTTTCCTGCCATGACAGGGAAGGCTATAACTATTTATTGGATAAGGCAAAGCCCGTCAGTGATCCAGATGGGAGGCATTTTTCCTCTTTTACTTATCTGAGGCTCAGTCAACTTCTTTTCGAGCCACAGAAATTCATAGAATTTGAACGATTTGTCAAGAGGATGCATGGTAATGTTACTACTACTTTTTTTATTCATTCTATTAATTCATCCGTATTTTGACTTGATTAACACTTGCATATTTTATATCTTGGCGAATAGCTTGTGTTTAGACTTGGGTGGGTATATGTTGGATTTGAACCTTTCCTGTGTTCCAGATCATTGATCTTTTGAACTTGCACCTTCCTTATAGTTTATTCTATAAAAACACTTAGAACCATACATTTGGCATTGTTGTGATGCCCAAAAATTTTTCTGCATCTTGTCAATAATGGTAGGAAATACACTTGAGGGGATGCAAAAGGTTGTGTCATTTATAAAAGAAGTTGAGCTCCATTATGCAACAGTGGTGGAAATGCACACGAACCTAATATGTCATTCAGTGTCTGTAAGAAAATATGAAGCATTGATAGAGTTTTTTTTTTATGAATTTAATGCAGTATTTTTAGGAATACAGGGAAGTGGGAAAAAGTTTATTTAAAATCAATGATTGTGTTGAGAGATGTGAAACCGGGAAATATCTTATCTGTAGAAGAGAATACAAAAGTTGGTTGTGTTCTTGGTTTCTATCTTGGGGACAGAAAATAAAGAAACGAAATGAAGCCGAAAGAGAGTTAAATACCAAGTTGTAACATACATGAATTGTATCTGGTAATAATTAATAAAGAAGTTGGTATATAATGGTCATCTAACAAACTTAGCAAGAGAAAATATATAAATAAACAAATATGATTGTAGTTATAATTGCTGGACAAGAACAAGCTTGAATCGAGCTGCCACCCATGCTATTGTAGTTAATGACGACAATTCTATTTGCATCCTATATCATCATGCCGTGAAATGCCCCTGGTAGTATTGACATCTTTCTCATCTCTATTGCAGGAGAACCCGTCCTCGAATATCAGACGTAGTTCGAAACACCAGATAGTATTTAATTACATTAATTAGGCACGCATCTGTGAGAAAAACGAAACAATCATCATTCGTACTATGATACTTCATCAGTGTCAATCAAGGTAGGCTAACAGATTCACCTGATATCTGTAGAATTTGTTGCTAATGTTATATTTCATGCATGGAGTAATGAAGCTTAAATTGTGCAGATTGGCTTAAAACGAAATACGCCACAATCACCACTAGATTCTATACTTTCTATTTGGAATAGTGTTTCATCTTTGTAGATGGGCAATGCAATTCTATATGAAACATGAAAATTGTTGGTAGACTTGTATGACTCGACTATCTAACCATTCCTAGTGTATGTTTCATCTTGTCTTTCATGTGTATTCCATGTTAAATTTGGTATGCGCCTGTGGGTTTGGGCCAATGTTGGAGAAGTATCAAGTATACATCATGGGGGAAATTATATCCATGCTCACTGAGGTTTTGTGTAGGAGATCACATACACTTATGTGGTTTGAATATGTACTATATAGCTCTCTCTTTTTTTTTTTTTTTTTTTTTTGTGTATTCTCACTCCTATACTTAAATGTATTTGACATTTCTTTGTATGTTATAACTTATAATTTTACATTTGATAAGAGAGATGAACGTCAAATATACTAAATACATGAGAAATGAATGCAAATGGCCCTACTAATTATTATGTAGTCACATTAAAATTTATTCTTAGTAATGACATTGGCATAAAAAATAATGAAAAGGGAACTTTCTCAAACCAAGTAGAATCATATTTACCTTTCTTGATCCAACTAGATTTCCCACTTCTCCGGGGGAGACGTATTAGTTGGTGGAATATGTGAGATATTAACTCATGTTTAGAAGTTTTACTATTCTTACAAAATTCTTCACACGAGTTTGTTATACAAAATTTGTCCAGTGTTGTTTATCTAATTAATGTGATTTGTAAACTAGTGTGTTAATACGAAAGTTTACCCAATGTGCACTGAAAAGTAACGATTATGGATTATCACGTCGTAAAAAAAAGTTATAAATAAAGACTTCCCCTCAAATGTTTAATTCCCTGTATCAATTTTATTGGATCGTTGCTTGGCAATTCGACCCAAGAGTTGTGATGAAATTTAATTTTTTTTGAAGATAAGTGATGAAATTTAATTTTTTTGATTTTTTTTTTGTTTGATTGATCAATCAAGAATTGGAATAAGAGATTACGTTAAACATCTTATGAAAGATCCAGTAACCTAAAAGAAAAAAGGCATTTCAAAGTAACAAATTGATATTCCCGTATAAAACATAGAAGATTAAAAAAAAAGTTTCAATGTTGAAAGTATATTGGAAATCAACGTCGAAAGATTTGGTGGTTTTCATGATTAAATTACATTCTGGAAAGTGACACTTGGGAATAATAATAAGATGCAATTTAATCATTAGTGTTCATTTTCATATATCAATTGAAATTTAAGCATTAATGTGTATTTAATCCATAATAAAACTGATAAAAATTAGGAATTTTGTTTCCACGTTACATTTATTTATTTATTTTTAAATGTGTGAGACAAGATTGTGGAGCTAATACCTAACTCGAAGATAATATCTTTTGTTCAGTTGTTTATGTTAAAAGATCAACGAATCAAACGACTCATATTTCAACGAAAGCGAACGATTCTACGCGAGAGTTATTCCTCCGTCTTCTGATATGATCTATGACAAAAACTTGTGTGAGACGGTCTCACGGGTCGTATTTTCTGAGACGAATATTTTATTTGGATCATCCATAAAAAAATATTACTTTTTATTGTGAATATCGATAGGGTTGACATGTCTCACAAATAAAAAGTCACGAAACCACTACTCTAATCTATAATCTCCTTTGTATTATTAATAAATTTGATTAATTTTAATGCCACCATTTTTTTCAAAAAAAAAAAAAACCAGTGCCACGTGGAATCCTTATTCTATAAATACAGCCGAAAACCATAATATGGTTTACAAACCCTAGAAGAAGCTTCCGCTACTCCTCCGTGAAGGTAAGCTCTCGCCACCGCCGTACTCTTTAGTTTTGCATCAGTATAGCTTTCATTCTGTTGCACTAAGAGTCGTGGAATTTGATTTTCCTTGCTGTTGACGTATAATTTTTTGAAAATTTTACCTGCTGGAAATCAACAGTTAATTACAACTTAATCGTCGATTTAGACTGTGTGTTTTTAGCTTTTACCTTTATTTAATGTTATTCAGTTGCTTCAGCTGTTATATATTACAAGATCTGCGATTTTATTGGTTTTATGTAATATTGAAGCATGCTGAAGTTTTTATTTTCTTGCTGTCCACTTTGAGGAAAATACCTCGACTGTAATGGAAATTATGAATAAAATGTTATATTATATAAAGTTCTATATTATAATAAGTTCATTACTTGATGCCTTTGCCTTTGCGAACGTATGTCCTTACTTTGTTGTGGTATTTATTTATATCGAACCATATGGATCTGGGATTTTACAAAATTCCAAATGGAAAATAAAATAAATGAAATTGAATTCTGGCAGCTCGCAGCTTGTATATATTATCCTCCAGCTACGTCGTTGAATATTTTGTTGTTTTGCTTGTTCATGAATGTTCTTCGCGTTTTCCATGAAACCGGTGCGATCAAATTTGTTCGTTTATTAAATCCATGTTCGATCGATTAAATATTGATATATATTTTGCGTGACTGTAAATGCTTCAAAGTATTTTATAAAACAGAGAAGCTTGAACTTTTCTTTTTAATGTCTATTCTGGTTGAGAGAAATTATGGAATGTTTGATTTGCATTTTTTTGGGGTTGCTAAAAAATATTAAAGTCTGGTTAAACGAGATCTTGAATTTGAATAACAATGTCTAGTATGTGGTTTTAAAGTATGTTGTGATTTGACGGCATATTTTTTTAAAAAAATCATGCACCAATCATGGTTATTAACATATGACGTCGCACTAATCTCATTTTTAAGATAGATATTTTTCTCTGATCCCCAGGATAGAATAGATACGCACTACATTCAATTGTTTTAATGTTAATATGACTTGGGGATTTACCTATGGGGTTACACTCATTTTATTGATATAATTACAGTTAATCTAAAAGGCTTTTTTCACTGAGGCATCCTTTGCTAATTGACAATGCTGTGGATGTGCTTTTATGCTTTGGATTTTTATGGTTAAAATAGAATCGATTGTGGTTCTATGAACACTTAACACGTTCTTGAATACTGACTTCTGGTGCCATCTTTTGTTTAAAGTTATATTTTCTTATGCGTCATGTTCTTCAGCTGATTTGGTCATTTTTGTACAGTTCTAGGTAATGGCTCCCAAACAGCCTAATTCAGGCCTCTTTGTGGGTTTGAACAAAGGGCATATAGTGACCAAGAAAGAGCTGGCACCTCGCCCTTCTGATAGAAAAGGGGTAAACATATTTCAGCCCTCTAAGGTGTTAATAACTGATGTGTGAAATATGTTTGCCTAGGTTCTGTATGTAAATGAAATGTGATGTTATTTCGCTGTGAATAGTGTCTCGAATCTCGAGGATACCATAATCATTGGCATTATGGAGAAGCCATTGATATAGTTTGTGTTTTTTTCGCCCTTTCCGGACAGAAAACCAGCAAAAGAGTGCATTTTGCTAGAAGTCTCATCCGGGAAGTTGCTGGATTTGCTCCCTATGAGAAGCGTATCACCGAGCTTCTCAAAGTTGGGAAAGACAAGCGGGCATTGAAAGTGGCTAAGAGAAAGTTGGGCACCCACAAGAGAGCAAAGAGGAAGCGTGAAGAGATGGCATCAGCTCTCCGGAGGATGAGGTGATTTGATCGTTTCCATTCTAATTTAATTCGGTTTCATCTTGATGGTTATTGGTTATGCTAATATAATTCTTTTGGTCATATTAGGGCTGCTGGAGGTGGTGAGAAGAAGAAATAGTCTGTTGCTCTCGATTCTACTTGCAGGCATCTGTAGCGAAAAAAAAATTTCTAGCGGTGTTATCTAGTTTGTCTGTTTTGTTAAACTTGAGTTTACATCTTGTTTGTCGTGTCACTAATGCCGTCTAAGGTTTTATTCAAGTTTTAATAAACTAGGAGGCATTTTAAATCGATTTCCCCATCTATTTTTAAAAGATAAGTTTTAACTTTTCTTGCCAAATTGCACGTAATATAGGGCAAAAACTTGTGTGAGACGGTCTCACGGATCATATTTGTGAGACGGATCTCTTATTTGGGTCACTCATAAAAAAGTATTATTTTTTATGCTAAGAGTATTACTTTTTATTGTGAATATGGGTAGGGTTGATCCGTCTCACGGATTATGATCCGTGAGACGGTTTCACATGAGACTCATTCATAATATAGAGCCCTTGTCAAGTCATACACAAAATTATTTGAAAATTAAAGAAATTCATAATATAGCGCCCTTGTCAAGTCATACACAAAATTATTTGAAAATTAAAGAAATTTATATGTTTCGTTCCGTGAGACGGTTTCATATTAGACTCATTTTGTCAAGTCATACACAATTATTTGAAAATTAAAGAAATTTATATGTTTCGGATAAGAATAAAATATATGATTACTTGAAAACTAAATATGCTGGATGTGAAAATTAAACAGCTACAAATTGAGAAAGGAGGGCATAAATTAATGTTATATTGGTTGAAAATTATTTTGGAGAAGCTGTGGCGATTTTTCTCGTGGGCCGATATAAAGCCGTATACTAAAATGGCCCAAGGCTCATACCCAATTGTGTAATAATCTACCCTAATAACATGGTGGATTTAATATCAAACAAACAAAAAACAATATCTAATTATTAAATTTTAATTTTATTTACAAAATTTATTTAATTTATATTTAAATGAATATCAAAATATAAGTATAAGAAATATAATTATGACATATGAATTAAAAATATATTTTTAAAAAAATAAAAATAAAAAAAGAGAGAGTATGAACTGAAATACCAAAAGTTAGTTATTACAATCTCTCACATTTTATAATATAACGTAGATTATTATTAATTTAATTTAATTGAATAAAACCTGAATTGTTGTTAGTTCATAAATTTTACGAGCTGAATCTCCGAGGCAACTAGGGCCAGTTTCTGAGTCTGTTTTTGCCCCCTTCTGAATCATTTTCGAAAATCAGATTATTTATTGCCGCAAATGTGATTGGTAATTTTATGCGACTTATGGTTTGTCTCTTCATGAATTTGTGTGGAATTCGTCGGGTTTTTTTTTAATATGTGTGTGTGTGATTTCCTGGAGTTTTGATTATTGATGCGAGTGTAATTGAGGAAATCAAAATTTAAGAAATTTCCTTTATTAATAAATGAGATCATTGATTTGGGATCAACTATAAATTTATGTGTATGATGGATTCAAAATTAGCCCCCGCTGTCCATTTATATGTTGACAGTCGAGTTTTTAAAATATACGAATTAATGTATTGTGTAGTTGGAAGTTTTTGCGAAAATGGATTTTCAAATCTTGTTTTATGTTATATGATGTATCTTATTAACAAAAATTTAAGATACTTCGGTCAGTTTTTCAAAGTTATACGTCAAAAATGGGTACAAATTAACTTAAATTTGAGATGGAGGGGGTTTTTTTGCTTAGAAGTGTGCTAGAAATTGCTGGTTTCTGGCTTTCGATCTCATTGGCTTTATACTTTTGTTGAGGATATTTACTTGTCCAGCTTCTTTGGCCTTTTCAATTTTGTTCTTTTAAAAAATGGCTGTGTAGTTTGACATAAAATGATCTCCATTCGGTGCAGAATTGGGTCTTGTAATCCATCACTATGTGTTAGCAGGACAATGTCCAAAGTTGCATTTATGGTAATTAATGTTTAATTTAAATTTTACCAGATAGAATGAGGGGAAACTGGAGCCTGTAGGTTTAGTAGTCCAATGGAATTACCTTCAGTTTGTGATAACTTAGAAAGCAGGAGTCAGGGTCCCGGTAGATCAGAGCTATCAGCTTTAATTCCTGGGCTTCCAGATGACATTGTTGTTTCCTGCTTGGCGAGAGTTCCTCGGAGGTACCATCCACATCTTAAACATGTTTCAAAGAGATGGAGAGAGTTGGTATGCAGCAAGGAGTGGGTTTCTTATCGACTCAAACATCATTTAGCTGAAACGTGGATTTATGCTCTGTGCATAAACAAGTCCGAGGAGCTTTGCATTTACATGTTGGATCCAAACCATTTCCAGAGGGGTTGGAAGCTCGTACATGGCCTTCCAAGTTGCTTCTTGAAGAGAAAAGGTGTGGGGTTTGAAGTGTTAGGTACGAAACTCTTCCTGTTTGGAGGCTGTGGTTGGGTGGAAGATGCCACTAGTGATGTCTTTTTTTATGATGCCCTGACGAATATGTGGAGTGCTGCTGGTTGTTTATCCACTCCAAGGTATATAAACATCCTGGTTTCTTTAAAAAGTAGTAACAATAATTCTTTCAAGTTCTACTGGCGTTATCCTGATTGTCAATTGCTGTTATTCTTAGGAGCTATTTTGCACATGAAACTTTGAACGGGAAAATATTTGCCATTGGAGGGCTTGGATCAAAATTAGGTCATACAAATTCTTGGGATTCTTATGATCCCCACACAAATTGTTGGAGTCCTCATATGGACCCAAATGTTATTCCGCATGTTGAAGATTCTCTTGTCTTAGATGGGAAGATTTATGTTAGATGTCGTTCTCAAGGCATATTGCCTCGTGCATATGCTATTGTGTACGAACCGTTTGACGAAACTTGGAACCGTGCTGATGCTGATTTTATCTCTGGTTGGTGTGGTCCTGCATTTGTTATAGATGGTGTATTATTCGTAGTGAACCAAATTACTTTAGGTGCTAGACTAATGGTGTGGCAAAAGGATCGTAGGGAGTGGATAACTGTGAGGAGATTGTCGACGCTTTTGACTCGGCCACCGTGTCGACTTGTGGCTGTTGGTAAGAAGATGTTTGTTATCGGGAAAGGACTGAGTACGGTGATGTTCGATGTTCAAGATATTAATCATGCGGATCGTGTTTTGTTGAGTTCTTCTGTTCCAGGTTTGATATCCGTCAATGACGTTATAAGCTGCAAATCTCTTGCTATTTGAGTTTCTTTTGTACATATAAACATATAATATTCAATTTTACATTTACAAATTGCAACACGTTGTGCAAAATTGTGTCGATTTGAGTCTACCGATAGTACCTCGTTTGTATGAGTTGGGGTAATTCTCTTTCTTTGAAATAACCTAGTGTACTTCACGCTTTGGATGGAATGATTTTAACTTTAAAACATTTCATGGATTACATTGAGATTAAAAATTTCTGATATTACATTAAATTCAAATATCCAAGCAAATAGTAACCTATTTCAAAATAAATAACGAGGACTCGGTTTTGTCCGCTTCTCAAATCTCAGACTACAAAAATTCCTGGTGTGGTTACTTTTTTAAGCTTGTTTCCTCTAATCAAAATCAATAAATACACATCTCCTTTAGGATCATATGGTACACAACCGACCACTTTACATCTTTATGCAGTTTAGAAAACATGTTTATATCCTTGCACCCGAAAAGTTCATCCAATACAGATAAAAACACACTGCTCGAGCATTAAGCACAACATATTGTTTACAAATAAAGATGATAGATACCAAGAAGAAGAAATAAATGTGTAATGCTAGTTCAACTAGTCCTTTTCCTTTTAAAGGCAGGATGGATAACGTCATTGGACGACTCCAATTTATCGATCCTCGCCATATATTCTTTCATCCTCTGCACGACAATTTGCATTTTAGAGGCATTAGTTGAAATCTTTTGCTTAAGAAGCTGTATCTTCTCTTCTTCCTCCCGATCCTCTCTGACTAACAAGGCCATGCTCCCTGAGTCGACAGGTCTCGCCACACCTGCACGATGGGGAAAAAGCTCCACATTAAAGAAAAAGACATCTAATGTTAAGCAGACCAAACGAAGATATGGAACACATGCAATTCATATAACATTATTCAGAAGATCAATATTAGCAAACAAGCAAGTTTACATGACATCTAATGTTAAGCAGACCAAACGAAGATATGGAACACATGCAATTCATACAACATTATTCAGAAGATCAATATTAGCAAACAAGCAAGTTTACATGACATTCAAAAAGAGGCCCCAGAAAGGAGAACAAGCAAGTATACAACCATGAAGGGACACACTTTGTTGGGGCCAGGGAATCAGCTTATGGAAAGTTTACTCAAAATTTTCAGTTTCTATGCTGAAAAAATGCAATCTTGGTTGCCAGACACCAAAATGAAAATGAATCGTTGCTCAAGTGTCAAAACTCCTTCTCGGAAGACTAAATGCTGGTACTATCAACATCTAACAAATTTCTTAAACTAATGGAGAAGCAAAAATGGGAATTTGCAGTCTCCTTCTCGGAAGACTTATATTCTGTGCTTTACATAGACCATCAAGGACCCCTAAAACTAGTCTATCACATCGCCGAGGAGCAAGTGTACACATGCTTATTTCTTCCAAGCAGAACACCACTTGTGACATGGTTCTTCAATCCGCATGCAAGAATATTTGTATATGACATGCAACTGAATAGTGGATCATGGGACCTATTCCAAATTCTCAGTCATGAAATGGAAAATGTTCCTACAAATAACCCTGGAAAATAAAAACTAGAGAAGGGGAAAAAAGAAAGTTAAGGTGTTCAAGACATTGCAGAAAAATTAAACAGTTCCCATCTTATTGCTTTCACAGAGCAAATCCCATTACCGCAATAAAACATACAGAGAAGGTAAACCCTAACAGCGAGCTAACACTCGGATCCAAAAGCACACATAAGCAAAATCAAGAAACTGACCCTGGCTATCCCCAAGTTCCGAATCCGACCCGGAAACCGTTCTAACTTCCGGGTCGGGTATCATGGGTCGCTGAGTTGATAGAAGAGAAGCAAGAGTTGTGGTGAGTTGATTGGGTAGGGAAGTTCTGTACTCCAGCACCTTTTCCGCCATTCGCTCCACTTCTTCCTCCAGCTTTGACACCTCATCTTCTTCCTCTTCTCGGACCTCTGATTCGTCGTCGTTTCGCGTTCGCATCGACATTTGAACTTCGTACCTTTTCCCTCTCAATTGAG
The DNA here is from genome assembly GCF_022965805.1 of Primulina eburnea. Taxonomy (NCBI): domain Eukaryota; kingdom Viridiplantae; phylum Streptophyta; class Magnoliopsida; order Lamiales; family Gesneriaceae; genus Primulina; species Primulina eburnea. The sequence goes on from NC_133103.1 coordinate 13,225,992, forward strand.
AGAGAGAGAGATTGGTATTTGGGGGTTACATTCGGGAAATTTTGAGACGATGGGGTTTAATTTCGTTTTATGGGTCGTGGGAGGGATCAAATAATAATTTGAAATTCATGCTTTTAGTATTTACAAAAAAACTCCCTTAAGTTTACAGGTTTTGCAAGAATCTCCCAAGGTCAAATTTTCTTATGACAAAAATCATAAATTTAACAAAGCGCGCATCACGAGCGGACAAGATGGTATAAAAAAATGACAATGTTCAGTCCCACTATTCATTGCTATGGGAAAATATATTTATATTGTCAAAATTTATATACATATTTTAAGCCTACAAATATTTTAGCATGCATATGTCATATATCTGGGTATATGAATATAATACAAAATAGTTAATAAATATATATACAACAAGATTTTTTTAAAAAAAAAAAAAGAGAACACAGCTTGCAGTTGTATATATAATAAAATTTGAATTATAAAAGTTAATGCCTATTTTTGTTAAAATCTTGGTTTTTCAACTTGTTATTATGAAAATTTGTAGCCTTAGTTGCGGCTATTTTTTTCTGAATAAATTGATAATTCGCATTTGATATGGAAAAATAGAAGATAGATACACAATGCACACAGGGCAGCACGGAATCCATATTCTTGCATATATACATGTATAATATTGGAGAATACCTAATTCATGTTTTACAAAGTTAAACCAAGAAAACTGGGGACTTCCTTCTTACACGAGGTAGAAGAAAATGTCTTAACCAGGTTCTCTGCCTTCCAGAGAAGAGGTAATAGATCCATTTAGAACCTGCTTGTTACGGCGGATTGTTTTTTTCGCATGTACACGATCCTTGATTAACTCCTCGTTTCTCATAACATCCTTGATGCTTCTATTAGCCATATGGCAGAGCTCATCCAGAGCAAGCATTGGAAAGGGTTCTTCTATAAGAACACCTACCTGCGGTTAATAAAGATAAACAAAAAATTTGTGTGAAGAGACTTCACAAATTGGCAGATTTCCATGAAGTATGCGCAGTTGATATTGGTAGTAATTTACTGTAGGTTCGATCTTCTAACATTGTATCAAAAGTTGTTGTAATGATGTGTACACATAGCTCAAAAGGCACAATGCTGCTTTTGCGGCATATAGATGGTCACACATGAGAGACAATCCCCTTTAGTCATTTTATAGGACAAGGAACATAGTTGATCCCAGCAACTATGAATCGCGAGAAAGTATTTGGGTTATCCGAATACGAGAAAGTAATTGGGATTAAAATTTCACCATTTTTTCACAAATAAAAGCACGTTGAGGTAAGCAACAGGAAGGAAAAATACCTCCTCGATGCAAAATAAAGAGGCGGCACTGATAAAAGTAGCAGGCACAATGATCCAGTGACAATCATCCCAAAGTATGATGGGAAGTGTAAAATGCCAGAGGACTAAAAATCTTGAGGTTAATCTTGTGTATGAGAGAGGAATTGGTATACCGACCAGCTGTTCGCAAATCTCGATGCCTTCATGAAAACAATAAAGTTTTGTTTCCTGCAATACTATTTGACATAAAAATCGATTTGGGAAACAATTAACGATCAATTCTTTTGCTCATCCAAAATGTTGAATAAGTCCAAGTACTGCCAGCCAGAAAAGGAAAAAAGGTTTTTGAGATATGTTCCAAATTACCAAACAATGGCGCTTTGAATCCTCAATATCTAGTAACTGAAGGCTTTGAGAGATAAGTTCAATGATGCACCGAGGACGATGATTTGAACCGAGAACTATGGCTAAATCATCAGTGTGAAGTAAATTTCGAAGATCTTTGTCTATATCAGATTGATAGGTGATATGGCACTGCATCGAAGGAGTTTCTATATCATTAAGTTGTGTTTCTGACATAAACTTGATCAGTGAGTACAGGAATCAAAGCAAATATAGAAACTAAAAAATAGGAAGATTGAGTATCTAAGAAAGTTTTAGGTTCAGCCATTGTGCGATAATTTTCCAACGGGACTCAAACTATCTTGCTAGTTCTAAACGCTTTAATCATATTCGACAATGATAAAAAAAGGTCCTAGAATTTCAACAAACTCGGAGCTCATTATTGAAGTCCCAAACACGGACAAAAAAGCCCGAACTTTCTTCACAAACAATCGTGACACCGCTACCAACTATACAGAAGAGGCAAGCTGAACATACTCGACAGACAAATCTACGGAGCAGTAGGATTTCCACTTATGCAACACTACAAGTTCTAACCATTAAATAAATCTATGGGCATACCCAGACCAATGACAAATATTCAAGCAGTGATAGAGCTTCTAACCAGAGATGAGAGATGGAAAGTAAACTAAAAGATATATTTTGTTAAATTTAAAAGGACAGAAGCAAGAAAGAAATTTCAAACCTTAAGAGCAACTGGGAATGCCATAATATATTGTAAAATTGCCTTTTTTAACAGCACATCACTCGGGCTCGACACACTTGCAATCACTTGCCTAGCAAGGTCATTTGTCCCCGCAATAACCTTAGTCCAAGCCTTCTTCCCTTCCTCAAACCTCGAATACGAGGCTTCGGTTCTGAAAACCAGTAGCAGAGCCAGAGCCGGGGCTGTCAACTGATAAGGCAAAGAAGGAGCCCTCAAAATGGGGAAAAATCCCGGCAGCCATCCCATAGAAACAGCAGTATTATAGCTAGCTATAATCACCGCAAACGATGTAAACACAATAACCGGCGGTACTAATGACAAGATCACCCGCGAACTTAAGCTAGACAAGAAATGCCTCACGTGTCTTGAAGAGCTTCTGTGCTGAACCCATTTTTCATGGTCATACAAGGATTTTTTCTGCACCATACCTCGCTCTTTTATCATATCAGCCCAATCGGGTATAGCTTTAAGAATCGAGAAAAGGGTTGAATGTTGATCTGAAGAAGAGTTTGAGTTTCCTGAGGGTTGTGATGAACAGAGAAACTGCAAGGAAATTCTACGTGGTTTCTTGGAGTGGATCGGAAATGAGGGGTTGTGACATTTGAGGAGGATTATGGGGTTAAAATGGGTAGAACAAGAAGGTGAAGCATGGTTTCGAGTAGGGTTTCTCATCAGTGGGATTCAAGAACGAGGGTTGAAATGGAGAGGGGACAAAGCTAGTGTGTGAAAACTGTGCGTGTGGGAATCGGATTAGAGTCGTTACAATTAACGGTTATTGTTGCATTTTTATTTGACGCATCGTATTGTGAATATCGGTAGGATTGATCAGTCTCACAGATTAAGATTCGTTTGCATTTGCTTGGATATACATAATCTCTTCATAAAATTTCAATAACACTAATTTGTTTATAGGTGAAATGTTGATAGTTTAACGATTTTTATCTCTCAGACGAATCAATTTTACTTATATTTATAATAAAAAAATAATAATTTTTATGAATATGTATTTTTGTCTCAAGATATGCCAACATTGAAATTAATGGATCAATATATCTGATTTATTTATTAATCGTTCTCAAACACACCCAGTTGTGTGTGACTGATAATCTGGTTTATGAGTCATTCGGGTGATTAGTGGATTTGTGTTACGTAGCAATAAATAAAAGAGATGATTCGAATCAAATTTGTGTAATAAGTCAAGTTCTTATTATATTAATATAAGTTGCATGAAAGGGTCCATTGCTCAGTGGTAGAGCAATTTATTATTTATTATTACTTTCCAGTGCTATTTATTAATCAGCATTACCAGAATCAAGTCTTCTTTCTGATAGTCTATACTTGCATAAATTCTGGTTTACCCATCTTGATCTAGCCCCCCACTTTAAAGAAATAAATGTTCAAATTTATTGATAATTTCATTGAATCTTTTTCTCAATCTGTATGTATGTAATATGCCAACCCCAAGAATTATTGCCTCCGTAGAGAATATGTACAAAAATAATTTACAACAAACAATAGTCTCATACCAGCGTTGCATTTGTATTATACATGGTAAGTATCCTGCAGCAAAAACCAGAAAAATGGCAACAACACAGTTTATTTCTCAGAGTGGCCAATCTAGCCCAGTGATGAAGCTATTGATTCTATGCCCCGTTTTAGCCACCCGAGAGCAGAAAAAAGTACAGTCGCAGAATTACATATTTTTGTACACTTTTGAGCAACACGACCAAACCATACATGATACAACAGAAAGGAGAAGCAAAACCAGAATACAAGATGTTTAACTCACAACATGCTATCAGTCTTGGCAGGAAGCCGCCGGAAAAAGTTCACTGGAGGTGGTGGCAGCTTGTGACGGAACTTGGGATGCCTCATGGCATACAATCCCGCCAAGATGATCAGTAACTGGAAAGGCACAGCATATAAAACAATGGCGATCATGATACAAAATGCCATGAATATTACAGTTGCCCGGGGATCTCGCCAACTTAGCAGTGCTTGAACCCTCTCTCCTTGTGACGCTATATCACCAACAACCATTTGGATACGACCAGCCACACTTCGTAAGCGATCATACCTCATTCTTACATGCTCTGAGCCTCGTGATGTGGGGAATGTGTCGAATTCCTCGTCAAGCTCATCGGGGTGCACTGCATCAGCGAATGATAGTTTTGTGTTCATGTGAGGAGGATATCTAGGTCGGTACCGGTAGTTCCAGAGCCCGATGAGAAACAAGTAGAGAAATATTGTCGGAAGAATCAGTTCAGGGAAGCATATGAGCATCACATAGAGAACTTGGACTAAAACTGTTGTTATAGGGTTCTTCCACGCAGAAACTTCTTTCAACCATCTCCCCATAGCGAAAAGCCCATTAAAAACCGACATCAGGCGGAAAAAGTTTGCCTTACTGCGCCTCATGCTCCACAGATGTGAATTTGCATCAGTCATGTACTCGATAACTTCTTTTCTGAGAGGAGGTTCAGCTCGACTTAGCCGTGCCGCAACTATACTGACAGCTTGCTGACGTAGTATGTCGAGCTGCATCACGCTTAATGGCCTAACATAGTGCATTTTTGGCAAGAGGGGTCTTGAATATAAACTCATCATGTTTACAACCGATGTGCATGAAAATCGAATTGCCAAGTGTAGTTCTCCCATCTTCTTTATACCAGAAGGGTGGAGTACTAGTAAGGGGTAAGAATGAGTGTAAACCCTGCCAGTTTCAAGGGTCGAGATTCGAATTCTAACTTTCCCAATTTTCATGTCTCGAATACCATTCGAATCCTTGTCACCCATTTGAGCATTGTCAAAAACGCCAATTGTAATAACAGTGGCTGGATCAAAAACTTCCCAAGTGTACTGCTCGTTGTACTTTGGATTTAAGCTGTCGATAATTGTCCTGGTTCGAACCCATTTCTGACCATACTTGGCAACACAATATGTATCAGATGTACCTCGCCCAGTTCTTATTTTCATTGGAGTGAGGGCATCGGCATTCAGAATACCCAGGTCTAAGATACCAATTGGTGGCTTCCAGAGTTGTTTTGCTGTCGGTCGTAGATCACTACTATAATGTGTAGATTCATCAAGAACATGATAGCCTCCATCAAGGCAGATTCGAAGATTGATCCTACTCGAAAATTTATCTCTTTTTGGCTCCTCAATTTCAGTTGAATTTGGTTTCTGAAGGTTAAACCAATGGGAGTGAATCATTCGATCATCTGCACGTCGATCAACTGTTGAAAGTGGTATAAAAGTCCTACCAAGAACCTCGTCTTTGTTTGGACCAACATGATCTTCAACTGAAATGATCAGATGATCATCAAAGGGTTCAGCAGCAACAAACATGAATTCTTCATTCCATAAAGCATTCATGGTTTGGGATTGGACTGCCTTCGTCTTCAAAATTTGGTTCCCAATCTGTGCCTTAACTTGAACATTTGGAAAATGATTTTTTTCAAACACAACCAAGTCTTGTGCCTCGATCACATTCACCCGCACATACCACAATCTAGGGGAGTGATAGACTTTTGCACGGCTGTGTGTGGAAGGACCCGAGAGATCCACAGGACTAGCTGCATCTGAATGCCAGGCATCCGGAAAAGCCTCGTCAGCTTGTGTGCCAATCCAAACAGCAACCATCAGTTCCCCTTTCGTTTTCTCACCCTTCTCATCTTCAAGACGATACCATTCTGGAGCCAAAGGACTATCTGGTGGAACTCTCGTGGGAATCTCATGGAGATCAAATCGAACAAATCCAACAAAATCATCTTTCACCAAATTCTTATCTTTAACCACGACTTCCAAAATAGATGACTGCATTCTATCTTTTGAAAAGGTAAACACTGTGTTCCACTCTGGGTTCTGGTTTTTCTCGTAATGCCCCGTGACTCCTTTGTAGTTTCCAAGTCTCACTTCAACATAAGGGTTAAGACTCCCAGTGAGATCCATGTTAGGAAGGTCGCGAGCCTTAACGACCCGTACAAAGAGGAATTGCATGGGCTCAACTAGATCATAAACACTCTGCTGCTTATCTGAACGTATGACTCGGCCCCCAACAACTTGTCCTCCTCCAAGAAAAGGGCTCGTTTCTTTCAGTGTAAAGTCGGCAGGCTGTGAAGATAAACCCGAATACGTTCGAACAACCTGTCGGGCCTGTGATTCAAACCTCATTTCACTATTTGTGTGTACAAGAGGGGGCGGTTGCTGCTGGCTGTTTGATTTTGGAATATTATAAAATGTGTGTCTTGACCCCTTTTTGCGTTGTTTAGCCGGTAAATCCGAGACAATGTCTTCAACTTTCTGAGAAAGCAGCTCTTCATTGACAGAATGCAAGCTCGGATAAGAAGATGAAGCTATCTCAGGAGGAGGGACCGAGTTGTTCAGAAGCGAACTATCAGTTATATAAACTTTCATGCCGAGCTCCCCTTTAGCACGCGAGAAAATGCTACCTTTTTCCAGAGGGTAGTTAAAAACGACAGCATCAGAATAAGGAACGAAGGATATGCCAGTTATCCTGACCTTTCCAAGCGACGATCTGGAATTATTGGTTCTGTTGCTGTTGTATACATAAGCCTCAAGTGAGAGGTTATGCAGATCATTAGAGTTAGATACATTAAAATAGAAAGTCTCGTTCCAAAATGGGTCGAGATCCTTTTCTTTTACGGTGGTGCGGAATTTCTGACCATCAAAGTGAAGCTCCACGAACGGATTGGATGAACCTTGCCCATCTCTGGGCATAAGATTGTGGGCTCGAACTACTTCTACCGCTAGCTTGAGATTGTTCATGATTTAAGTCACCAATATCTTGATCTTGATGAAGCAGAATAAACAAAATAAGTAGCCTGCAAAAAGTAAGTGGTTCAAATTTAAAGTTTGAAAACAGCAATTACAGTTATTAGCAGCATCAAGTTGAAAACTCCAAAACGCAAAGAGAAACTACATAAAGATCATATACGTTATGATCATTAGTCAACCTCATAGTAACATAATGATCTACATAAAGATCATAGTAAAAAAAAAAAAAAAAAAAAGCGGGTCTCTTAGAGAGAGAAACTCTCCCTTCTCACTAAAATGAAAAGGAATGGCACGCTGTTGATCTTGTTCCATCATTGTCTTCGTTGAGTTATTTTGATTAACTACATCAGTGTAGGTGTTTCCTACAGGTTATTATCATCAGTCCATCATCTCTCACTCGTGATTTTAGCTCTGCGATTCAAGATTCTCGCTAGGGTTCTTCGCGATTTCCTGGATTTGCGATTTCAGTTGCTGGGTTTGTTATTCTTGCTGTTTTCTGCTTGTGGGGCTTTCTTTTACAGTTGTTGTGGCGGGGTATCTGATTACCCTGGTTTTAGCAAGTATTGTGCAATCAAAATCGAAACACTTGATTTACTGCAACCAAAGTGTTTGAACTATTGCTTCAATGAGTAATACAAGCAAAAACGCAAATTGCAGTGATGTGCAGCAAAACTCTAAAGCTTCTCTTGCTGGTTCGAATAATGAACAGAGGGTGAACGAGCAGACTGGCACTACTGAAAGGGGCTTGAAAAACTCGGATGATGTTAACATTCAGCCGGTGGAGAATATTACTACAACTATGCACAACCGGCCTGATATTCCGGAGTTACCAACCAAGAAAGCAAAAGTCTCATATGCTAGTTTGTTTAAGCACAATAGAATGGCGAATGCAGACTACAAGCTTGAATTGGTAGATACGGGCAATGATAAACTCAAGTTTGGACCCAATGATATTGATTCTATTGAGGAAACTTATGGGATTTGTCTTCTCGGATATGTGATTAGTGGAAAGCCTCCTACTGCAGCGCTATTCGATTTAGTTCGAAGGTGGGGATCGGATGTCAAGTTCCAAACACATGAGAGTGGTTGGATTGTTTTCACCTTCCCAAATGTTGAAGCAAAGGAGAAGGTGATGGGTGGTGGCACTTACATGGTTTTCGGGTATCACCTCTTTCTCAAGGAGATGCCGAAATGTTTCAGATTTAGAGAGGAGGACATGAGCTCGGTGCCATCTTGGGTCCAGATTCATGGCTTACCTCCGGACTGTTGGAACTTCAACATCTTGAGTAAAGTGTCATCTCGGTTAGGTACTCCTATACATATGGATATGCTTACCTATCAACGTAAAAGGGTTAAATATGCTCGAGTACTGATTGAAATTGAAGCTTCCAAACCAAAACTTTCTGATATGACAATTGAGCTACCGATTGGGGATGTGGTGATTAGCTTTGAGTATGAACAGGATCTAAAATTCTGCACTAACTGCCGCAAGGTAGGACATACCATGGACACTTGTGTTCATATGTCTCAACGTAATATGAATGCATCTAAGGGAGGGGCTACAAACCTTGGCAACAATACCTCTAGGGCATGTTCTAAGAGTGTTGCTTGGCGTTCTGGCCCCCCTCGGGGGCGCTCGCAACATAGAAAATCAGCTGATGCAGGACCTTCTCGTAATCCTCCTATTGTGCCGAATAAATTGCATGGGAAAGCTGCTGCGAAATCCCCTGTAAATGCTACTGCTTCTACTTCGCAAAATGATATGTTACCTACGGTGGTAGATGTAGCAAGTACACAACGGTGTAGCCCTATTGATAAAGGTAAAAAGCCGGTTATTTACGTGAATGTGGAACCAACTCTTCGAGAAGAATTCCAGACCGTGAATAACAAAAAGAAGAACAAGAAGAATAAGAAAAAGAATAATGCCGAGGAACCGAATTCTGGATTTAACAAGGATTTGGCAGTGTTCTTTCATGACATGGTAGACACACGTTCTTGTGACACAGAATATGTGGATGTGAATAATACTGACAATTCGGCTAGGTTATTTGGTAATGAAGAAAAGGGGCGGCAACCCACAATTGCCTCCAAATCTCAATGAAGCTAGCTTGTTGGAATGTTAGAGGTTTTCACAAACCTCTAAAACAAAAGAGTGCTCAATCTATTTTGGGTGCTCACAAACTTGACGTTTTTGGAGTTTTGGAATCGAAATTTGATGATAAAGCGCTCAATAGCATGTTGCGGGTTCGCTTTCGAGGTATGAATGCAATTCACAATTTTCATCTTAGTACAAAGGGCAGAATTTTTCTCCTTTGGAACCCATCTTCCGTTGATCTTGATGTTATTTGTATGAGTGATCAGTTTATTCATGTCAGAATTAATTGCCTTAAAACGAAATTTAGCTTTCTTGCTTCATTTGTTTATGGGTTCAATTCGATCTGTCAAAGAAGATTGTTATGGAAAGATTTGCTTGATATTGGTATTAATTGTCACATTCCTTGGATGGTTTTGGGGGACTTTAATAATGTTTTATCCCTGGATGAGAAACTTGGTGGATTACAGGTCAAGAATTATGAAATCAAAGACTTTGCTGATTGTGTTAATTCGTTGGATCTATCTGATCTACATCACATAGGATGCTACTACACTTGGTTGAGCCATCAGGTATGTAGTAAATTGGATCGAGTTCTTGTTAATAATTATTGGTTAACATCGAATATTTCTGCCATAGCTGAATTCGTGGCTCCTGGTTGTGTTTCGGACCACACACTGTCTATTGTTGACTTTCTCGATACAATAGCTCCTAAGAAAAAACCATTCAAGTTCTACAATATGTGGGCATTGAGTGAAAATTTTGAGAACTTGGTCTATGGTAAGTGGAGATGCAGAGGTGGTGGTACAGCTCAATATAGGCTCAAGCAAATGTTTAAATGTTTAAAGAAGCCTCTGTTATTGCTGAACCGTAACCAATTTAGTCATATCTCAAGCCGAGCTTCCATAGCAAAGTGCGCACTCGAGGATATGCAAAAATCATTGTTGATTGATGGGGTTTCGCAACCTGGTTACAAAGATGTTAAGAGGAAAGCTGAGCTCTTGTTGGAAGCTGAAAGATTATTCATTGCTCAAAAGGTAAAAATCAAGTATACGCTAGAAGGTGATCGTTGCACTAAGTTCTTCCATGATCTTGTTAAAAGAAACACAAAGAAAAATGCGATAGTGGCTCTTAAAAATTCTGATGGATCCACAATCACGGACGTCAATGACATTGCAAATGAGTTCATTATCTTCTACAAAAACCTATTGGGATCACAGATTCACACTGAACCGATTGATCGAGATTTTATTGGAGGTGGGCAGATTATTCCGATGAATATGTGGCCGGAACTCACACAACAACCTACTCGTTCGGAAGTAGATGAAGCCTTGTTTGCAATTGATAATGATAAAGCTCCGGGCTCTGATGGTTATGGTGCCTTCTTCTTCAAGAATACTTGGCATATTATTGGTTCAGATGTAGCTCGGGCAGTGTTTGAATTCTTCAGAAATGGCCGATTGCTAAAGCAGTGGAATCACTCCATTATTTCTTTAATACCAAAGATGGCGGGTGCATCGACTGTGAATGATTACAGACCAATATCTTGTTGCACAGTCTTCTACAAGATAATCTCCAAAATGCTTGTTAACAGATTGCGAAAAGTAATGGGGCACTTGGTTGATGGAGCACAAGCGGGGTTTATTGAAGGCCGATCAATCGTAGATAACATACACTTGGCGCAAGAACTCCTTCGAAAATATGCAAGAAAGCGTGGGTCTCCAAGATGTATGCTGAAAATTGATTTACAAAAGGCGTATGATTCGGTGGATTGGAGTTTCTTACGGCAAGTCCTTGTTGAATTCAATTTTCCATCGGTTTTTGTCAGGTGGATTATGGAATGTGTCTCAACAACTTCTTACTCGATCGTGATCAATGGACAGTTTCATGGGCATTTCGAGGGCCGTCGAGGGCTTCGCCAAGGTGATCCTCTTTCACCTTATTTATTCACTTTATGCATTGAAATCCTTTCTCGTGGATTCGGTTTTCACCCTAAGTGCCGCAACTTGGGTATAACCCATTTAGCTTATGCAGACGATCTATTACTATTGTCGAGGGGTGATGGTTATAGTGTTGCTATGCTCATGAGTTGTTTGAATAAGTTTGGTAATATGGCTGGGCTCAGAGTGAACCTGTTAAAATCTAATGCTTACATTGCAAGTGTGACAGATACAGTTAGACAAGAAATTCTTGACATTACAGGCTTCACTTGCGGGGATCTCCCCTTTCGTTATTTGGGAGTACCCTTTGCTTCGAAATATCTTCGTGCGGCGGACTTTAGCATTCTGGTGGATGCAATTTCGGGTAAGATAAATTCCTGGCCTCGACAGTCGCTTTCTTATGCAGGGAAGCTTGAGCTTATCAGGTCAGTTGTTCAGGGTGTTGGGTGTTACTGGTTATCTATTCTACCGCTTCCAAGTTGTGTTATCGATAGTATATACTCCAAGTGTCGGAGTTTTGTCTGGACGTCCAAGCATCCACCGATCGCGTGGAGTTCACTTTGTAAACCAATTGAAGCGGGTGGATTTGGGTTGAAGAATTTAAAGGCATGGAACAAAGCTTTGTTGGCAAAAACATTGTGGAACATTCATATCAAGAAAAACTGCCTTTGGATCAAATGGATAAATCATGTTTATTGCAATTCTGCTGATGTGTGGAGTTGGGGATGGTGCAGAGACCATTCACCACTCATCAAACAGGTTATTGCAATCCGAGATGAGATACTAGCTGCGCATGGATCTAAACATTCTGCGGCTAGGGCATTGGAAAAATGGTTCGGTTGTTCGAAGGGCCTATCAGGAGCGTATGATTTCTTCGTTGGTAGATGGGTAAATTGGCCTTGGAAACCTATAGTGTCTAAGCAATGCATACTGCCGAAACATAGGTTCATTTTGTGGTTGCTTGCACATCGGAAGTTGCTTACTCGAGATAGATTGGGTTACTTAAGTGATAAAGCGTGTGTTCTATGCAATACCGATGATGAATCTGCCAATCACTTGTTCTTCAGATGCAAGCTATCTGATGCAATCTGGACTGCTATTCGATCTTGGCTTGGAATGAAAAAGTTGATGGGCTCTCCTACATCGATCCTTGCGGCGTTCAGGGGAGTTTATCGTGGTAGCTCGAGCTTGAATAAGATGAGGTGTGTGGCGCTGGCTGCAACTGTCTATCATATTTGGAGCATAAGAAATAGGGTCATGTTCGAGAATGAAGTGCCGAATATTGTTGGAACAATCGCGAAGATAAAGATTCATGTTTTAAGAAGCCTACCAAACTCGATAGACATGATGGATAATTTACTGTGACTGTTGGTTCATCGTTTAAATTGCGTTTTATGTTTTCTATGATTGTAGTTTGCCCTAGTGTGGTTTAGATCGCTCTTTATGATTCTCCTGGGTATTCCCAGTGTATTTGTACTAGACATCTCTTTTACCTAATTTTAATGAATTTTCATTAAAAAAAAAAAAAGATCATAGTAACGTTTCCCGTTAATTATTATAGATTTCAAGTTCACGGGCCGTCTAAATAAATAAAGTATGAATTTAAAATTTCACATATAGTTAAAAATAAAAATATAATCGAAATCCATGTATTTCAAATTCATCTCCGAATGCAACAAAAAATTATCCCGTAATTTCAGAATTCAGATCAAACCACAAAAAGCAACTGATCGAATAACACGAAAATCAGCCCTTTGACACACTGTTTTTATACAATGGATTTTCAGTCAAAGATCAGCCATGAGTAATGTATTTTGGAAGCCTCAATCTAAATTTCCCAATTTTGTTCAATAAATCTGAGAATATACCTCCACCACTGAAATAAAATTCTAATCTTTTCAAGACCAACATTTTAATAGAATAAACATTATGAAAATACCATAAAAAATAAATCAACTTTATCTACACACACCATTATCGAAACTGGAATCTACACAACAGACAGGATAAACCCAAAAAGAAAAACAACACACAACATGATACCGTTGTCGTACATAAAAAAAAACACAGAGGAAAAAAGTTACCTTTCCCAAGGTTTACACAGCTTCTGAATATTCTTAATGAGAATCTTTGATTCTGGGACTTTAGGCGCAGCTAAAACGAACAAAAACTGATGGTATAAAACAAGAGATTGATCATAAAGACCACAAGGGTCAGTGGTGGAAAAAGAAACGGAGACGGAAGAGTGACGAAGACGTGGGAAATTGAAAGTTTCAAGGAAATTGAACAAAGATTATATGCCAATCTACATATATAATATACAAGGTTGCACACTCTATAAAAGATGAAAAAGAAGTCCCACGAAGAGGCAAAATCAAGGAAAGACGCTAGGAAGAAGAGAGGAATTAGCTATTCGTATGTAAAGGAATGGTGGCTGATTGGTTCATGTTTTCTTGCGTTTACTTGGTATGCTCACGTTTACTTGAATTAAAACGCGCACGTCATTTTATCAACACTAGTGTAGTGCATGTTCGAAATATAATTATAAAAAATAATAAAATATTACTTTGATATATAAATTAAAAATTAAATAAAAAAATAAAAATATATATATATATAAGCAAAAATTGAACTCACAAACTTTATATTTTAGAAATAAAGATTCTATCTACCAAACTACATGTGACTTGTATTAAAATTTTAATATTTTATTGATATATATAATTCTAAAACTGATAATGACGTCAAAAGTTGATTACTTTAATTGTCTCAAACTTAATAAAAATATTATAGATAATATGTTTTTAATATTTAATTTGAAAAATATGTGCGTTTGTATAGTATATAATGTATTGTCCAATTTAAATATATTAAAATGTTTTTATAATATAATAATCTTTATTAAATTATTTTACTTCTTATTTTCGTTATCCATAATTAAAGTTCAACGCTTTTATAAAAAAAATAGAAACACTATTTCTGCAACCAAATGAATGCACGTATGTTATATGGAAGTACAAACTACTCATACATGAATCCCTTTCGCCCAAAAATGCCTTATTTATTTAAGTAGGAATGATCACGTGCGATGTATGTAGGTGATTAATACTGAAAAATATTATAACAAGATTTAGATAATTTTTAACATTGTTTGAATAACATATTGTTTATGAGTATTTACTAATCTAAATATATCAAAATACAATAAATAAAAATATACCATGATGATAAATCAAATATATTCACTTATTTATATAAAAAAATTCAATTTACATGATTATAATATAATGACAGCTCTCTCAAATTAACAAAGATATTTTTCATCCAAATATCATTCACAGTGAAAAACAATAAAAATAAAATTAAGAGAATAGTAATTTTTACTAAAACCAAAATCATAATGTATTTAAATGGAGTGCATATATTGACTGTCAAATAAAATTCTCTTAATTAATTAAATTATCATAATTATGTTAAAATAAAACCCATAAACTTGTTAATAAGTTAAATATTAATTGTGTTTTTGCTAAATTTTAACTCCTTGCGAATTTGTTTATCTTTTTCTTTCTTAGAATAGATATTACACATCAACTCAAATATTTTAAATGGTATAATAGCTCAATCGTCATGATTCGATCGATGTATCCAACAAGGACAATTATTGCAATCCAACAATATCAATAATTACAAAAATGAAATATATAAGAATCGATCTCATGACTTTGAATCTTATATATACCAATTGTAAGATCATGTATTTGCCGCTTTACCAAAAGTTATCACCGTGTTAACGATGCAACATTAATTAAAATCGTAAAACAACTCAAACATCACATTTGAATTGTTATACATTACATAAACACTTATTGCACCAAATAAATATGATATAATTGTTATTTTACATTCTAAAAATCATTTTTATAAATCAAATTTATTCTCACTAATCAAATAATTTCATCGACCACAAAGTAGTTTTAATTAGTAGTAATAATTTAAACACAAATATTAATTGTTAGGGTGACCACTCTATATAATCATCTATGCTTCATTAAGTTGCAATCATAGTAATAATATATGGTAAACATAACTTAGTTAATTTAATAAGTGAATAATATTAAATAACAATTTTGTTATTTTGAAATATGAAAAGTAGTTTTTTATATATATATATATATATATTCATCATATATAATGATAAATTAATTAATATGTAGAAAAGAGAAAAAAATTATTTTTTATGTATATAATTTCATCATATACAATTAGAAATTAATTAATAGGTTGAAAAGAACAAACAAGATAACACATCAATATATTATATATGATGATTTCGTAATAGAATAATGCTAATATAATCATACTTTGTATTATGTTTAGAATACAATTAAAAATTGATAATAAAATATATAATAATAGAAACTTTAATTTTAAAAACATTATTATCAAAAATATTATCATAATACATAATGAATCATAAATGAAATCACTAAATTATTGAGTAATTAATATTTAATTATTATTTAAATCAATTTATAAAAGAAAAGAAAATATGAGATATAAATTTTAAATATTCATTAGTAACCATGAAAAAATACAATAATTTTAGTAACAAATTTTAGTTAGCAACAAAGAAAAATCATGGGTAAATTGATAAATTCAATATATATTAATATTCAAAAACATTTAAGATAGATAATAAATTATAAAAGAACCAATGAAAACAATTATTGATTTAATTTGCTGCATTAAATGAATAAAGGTATATTGAAAAATTCACAATTAGAAGTTATATATTTATAGGTAAGTTAGATATGTTAGATTTATTGCATAAATATGATATCGAAAGAATACAAGGTGGACGTGGCCTACTAAAGTTAGAAATAAAATATCTTGCTAAAACTAAATATAATAAAAAATAAAGAAAATGTTTTGTCGACAACGAACATGCGTCGGCTCCGACGAAATCAATCAACTTCATACCAAACATCACCTCATTTGATAATGTATTAGCGGTTTGTGGAGTACAATGAATGGTTCATATGAAAAACAGATAAAGAAGAAGATTTAAAAATAATAAAAATAATAAAAATAATAAAAATAATTGAGAGTTATCAATTTTTAAATTAAAATGATGTTAAATTTTAGCATACGATAGATTAGATTATTGTTACCATGAATATTGAAAATAATTGAGATACGATTTTAAATTTGCCAGGTTGAGTAAAAAAGAACGTATATAATAATTTTGATTTAACTTGCCAAGCGACCACGTCCACTAGGCAAAGCTTTTTGACAAGGATAGATATATGACCAAATTGGTTATATCATTCCATCAAAAATAAAAATAAAAACTGGTAATTACACATTATTAATTAAAAATAAATAAATAAATAAATTCCACATGTATCACGATGCCTAAAAGATTGGGGGAAATATAAATATTCATTCATATGAAATAAATAAAACATTTCTATATATTAGAGCATCCACAATGGTGAATATAATACATGCCACATCATCCAAATATTCTCTCCATCTAAATATTCATCACTGCACACCATTGATTTGTGTGTCAGAGCAATACCCGATTACAAATTTGTAACAGGATATTGCAATATTTTTTTTTATTTTTTCAAACCAGCGTGAGTTTCACGCTGACTTGAGACACGTGCGTGCATTGCACTCGCACGTTAAAACCTGTAGTGGACAATTAAATGGAATCCGAAATCGACCAAGCTTGGGTCCACGAAATAATTGGTCGACCAAAAACATTGGTCGACCAACAATTGATCGACCAATTGAAATGGTCGACCAATTGTTATAATTTTTTTAATTTTATTAATATTTATTTTGTTCAATACAAATATAACACTAAATAATAGATGAAAGTAATTAAAGTGGTTAAATGATTTTATTTAAATTAAAATAAAATATTAACTAAAGTGATAGTGGGACTCATGAATATTTGGCTGGTGAGATATTTGATTGTGAAATATGAGATATTTGAGTAGAGAAATATTTGATTGATGATGTGGATTATGGGGTCCACAAATATTCGAATGAAATATTTTTCTTATTGTGGATGTCTTTAGACATTTTTATTTAGAACTATATGTTTAGAAGAGGATTTGTTCAAATTTCAAAATTTTTTTTAAGAAATGTTACAAAAATAAAAAAAGTTAAGGATGTGCATGTCCTTGTCTTTGTTTGAATTGAGACAACTTTTCTTGGCCCAATTCCCAAGAGAAAACTTTGAGACAAGAATCAGACTGTCTAAATTGAACTATTCTGCACAATCGCATGCAAAATACCAGATATCATGGTAAACTCAAAATTCAAAATATATGAAATGGGGATGAGCATTGAATCTTCAGAAATTTAAAAACCTAACAAATTATATCTCCAGAAACATTTGGTTTCATAAACTAAACTAGAGGAAACTAAAGCCCAGAGCTTTGCACTAAAAAATTGCAGGATACAAGTTATAGACATCGGTGTGCTCCAAGAAACTCATGTCATTGTTACTAGGAAAGTCCAAAAGTAGCTGCAATGCAGATTCAGATGAATCATCCTCCAATTCATTTGAGGTTGAGGAATTTGATATTTGCCAAACTTCGTTGTTGCATGATTTGCACTCTGTGTCGTGGAAATTAGCTGCAAAAAGCCCAGCTTCGCTAGTGGTTCCAGATGTAGACCCGTACTTTGTTGATGGAGAAGAGACTACAACTGGAGAAACAATTTCCCCCTCATTGTGAAACTTCCGAAACGTTTCTCCAACCTCCGAATTCCACAGACGTAGGAAAAAGTCAGCATCTGATTTTAGAGAAGATGACTGAATATTTGAGAGTGGAGATTCTTTGGAGAGGCGAGCTTCGGCTTCGAGCCTTGCACCCTCCCATTGTGCCATGTGACTTGTAGAAGGAGAGGCTGGGATTCTTTTATGTGAACCATTGGGTGTCGAGGAGGGCTCGTGAGTTTGAGGGTCGATGCCCATTTGGAGCAATCGCTTCTTCAGATGAGTGTTCCACAAGTTCTTGATCTCGTTATCTGTCCTACCGGCTAGTTGGGACGCAATGGCAGCCCATCTGAATCAATAAAGACCAAAATCAAAACATTCATCACTTTAAAAAGTGCACTGCATGTCAATTTGGTCAGGTTTGCCGTTTGAAGAAAGTTCGAGCTCGTGTATTTCTTTTTGTACATATAGTGTCTTTGGTTTGAATGGCTCATCATAGGACGAGCTAAATTTTAGGACTGTTTTAAATTTAATTATATCGGTAATATATGCAAATGCAATATTGTAGAAAATGCTAGCTAAAAACCTGTTTCCAAGGATGCCATGCAACTGGATGACAAGCTTCTCCTCTTCAGCACTGAAGGGACCTCGTTTGATGTCTGGCCTAAGATAGTTCGTCCAACGTAACCGACAACTCTTTCCACAGCGAAAAAGACCTGTAATCGAGGAAACAAACCAGTCTTCCATTAACAGTAAGGGATTTCGAAGATGTTAAATTTATTAAAAGGCATGGAAATGATGCACCATAAACGAGCTCAAATGAAATCCAACTTCTGTAAACATACCTTTTTTTAATAAATGCAAGTTATCTCAACCAAAAACATAGCAAATTTCCTACCCTAAACTAAATTCTTGGTCATGATACTGGGTACCAAGGACATTATAATTTAGTTAAATGCGGCCATATACATAAAATACATGCATTGCATTCGAAAGTCCTTCACAGTCTACCGATTTTAGCATCTTCACTTCTCACTTGCATCAAATTTCAGCCATCACAGAATCGTAATCCTTTCAGACCTATTTCATATTTGCATCATTCATCTTGGTATTTTGATAGAAGCAGAGTAGCTGAAGTAATGAAAAGAAAATTTTGCTCACAGAATACAAAAAAAAAAAAAGAAAAAAAAAGACCCTACTTTTAACCTTCTATGCTTATACAATGCAACACATTAAAACACTACTCACGGAGGATCAGTTAAAACTGAAAACCTCACATAAATTTGATTATGAAACTGCCATTGAAATAAACAATCTGCTACTGGGCCAACTCAAGACTTGGGTTAATACTGAGTTAATTTGTTCACCAAAGAAAGATGACCATTTTCTTGAAATGAAAATAACCAAGCAACACCTGCGAGCTTGGGGAGAGAACGCCAACTGCCGTGGCCATTCTTTTTGATATATTCGACCAATTTACCGTCTTCTTCGGGAGTCCAAGGCCCTTTCTTCAATCCCTTCTTATCACAACAAGGAGCTCTCCCCATCAAAAAAACACACACACAGATACACGTTTCGTAACACTAGTTTTTTCCCACTATCCCCAGCAATGAAAAGAAATTCAAGTGTCTTTGATTAAGCTTAAAAGATTATTCAAATGAAAAGACAATTTCAGAGTAATACAGGGATAACAAAACACAGTGCTCTGCCCATCAAGAAAGCATGCGAAAATACACCTTCCCGTGTCCCGTTTTTTCCCATTTTCTCCACAATTCTGAACAGAAGACACCAAAAAACAAGAAAATGCAAGTCCTGAAGCTTCAAAGATTACGTCAAAAAAAACACTTGTAGAGTCATCTGGAGATCAAAACACAGACACACACACTTACTCTTCCCACAACCGGTTCTTTCCCCCCTTTCTCCCCACAGGCCACAATGATGGACAGAAGTGAAGTGAACAAAAGAAACAAGAAAATGCAAAACTTGAAAATTATAAGTTCACTTTTCTTAAAAATTCAAAATGAGTTGCAAAAACGAACAAAATCAAAGAGAACGAAAATTCCAGAATTGAAGCTGCAAAAGATAACGTGAAAAAGACATTCAAGAATGCTTTTACAGATCGGAGTGGCGGCAACTCAGCCGGCAATGCATCTAATGCTACCACTCACAATAATTTATAGCTACATAAGTAGTAAGCTTACACAATAAATACTGTGTTTTTAATATAATTTTCAACAAGAAGGACGAGGATATTGAATGATTGATTCAATGGAACAAGAAATTCGCATATTTATTGCGGACACTGTTGTTCCCTCACCTTCAGGTATCTCATCAATTTATTTCGTCAATGCCCATAAATTAAGGATCATGGTCATCATCACATGAACTTTCCTTCCTCTTGCAATATTTTAGGTGAATTACTGAACTTAACCAAAGCTCAAATCAAGATACTTTTTTTTTCTGTACATATTTATTAACCTTATTTTGTTTTGTCTCAACTACAGGAAGTTTCTTTGAAACACTCTGATGGGGTATGACCATCTTTGTTATTTAAGCTCTGATACCCACGAGAAATTTAAGGTCTGTTTTCAGTGAGTGTCACTAATCTAGATGAAGATTTTGAAATTATGTTGAGTTTGAAATCACAAATAAGATAGTTAGAAGGGGGCTAGGAGGGTGTCGTGGCGTAACCCTTTCGACGCTCAAGTCAAGAACTGAGGATATATGGAGAGCAGTTAAAGGTGCTGCTGAAAATAATATAGTGAATGAATTATCATACGCTCAAACCTGATATATATGAGAGAATATATGAGCCTTTGATGAACCTGTCTTCCACTTGAATTAGATATGGACCAAGAATAATGGGACCCTTGACGGGCATGTCTTCCGTGGAGTATCAAGCTCAATTTGTATTTGATCAATCCAATTCTTAGATATTGAGTCAAGTAATTAAAATTGGATTCTATTTTCAATTACTTATGGGATTAAGATCAAAATAGGCCCACATATTTTCAAACCCATTATTTTTTTGTCTCAATATATTTATTGAGGTGGTCATTCATTTACGTTATTCGTGAGGTGAGTAACAACTTTCAAGATCTACTTGTAGGAGTAAAAACATATTCACAATTTAAACAACGATCTACTTTCATAAGTATACTAGCTTAAAACCACAGGTATATTCCATTTTGCATTCATATACTTGAAAATTATTTATCCTCCTGGTTGGTTTAATCGGCCTCGTGTAAAGACTATTCCTAAATTAATAATAAGATAAATGTGCCCTTAATTGAATCATATACTTATTTACCAAATTTGAGTGTCTTATATTTGCCAGCATGCATGCGTTGAAGAGTAAAAGTAATTGTCAATAAAGTATCATGTTTGAGCTTGGTTCGTTTAAGATTGATAAAAACTCGAGCTTTTATCACTAGGTTCGAGCTCGACTTGTCTCGAAATTATTAATCTCGTTAAAAGCTTGTTTATCAAATTAATCAAGCCGGGCTCTAGTTTGTTTTATTAATAACTCGTTTATCATGTTTAACAAGTCTGGCTTTAGCTCTTAACGTCGAGCTCGAGCTCGCAAGCCTTTTTTAACGAGCATGTTTGCGAACTCACGATCCTTAGACTTGAGGTTGATTTGATTAAATTTTCGAGCTCGAGTTCGTCTTGATATGATTAACAAATGAACTTAATCGAGCTTTTTATCGAGCCGAACTACGAATAGCTCACGGACGATTTGATTCTGTTTCTATGTATCAGTAAAAGCAAGTGGGGGACCAATTTAATGAAGGGGCACACCTATGTTGAACAAATTTCTAACTTGATGTGCTATGTTTCAAAAAAATCATTTTTCGTCCACTCAAAACGAAACGTTACAGATATCTGGTTAGGGGTGCAAGCCGACTCAGGGCACAAGCACTTGACTAGAGATCAAATTTTGAAGAACTTGAACGTGTAAATATTTCAAGAACTCGAAGGTTTTATTTTATGTCTGTATATGATTACCCGCTAACTCAAAACACCTGCACAAAAACTGTCAATCATTCAATAAACTCTTCCTTTGAACCAAGCGTGTCCATAAAAAAACACGTATACAATGCGACAAGCAACCCACCCCCGACGATCAGCCGACCGAAGCACTAAAATATTAGATTGGAGAACATATTGAATTCGAACACAGTTCACAAACGTTGGCAGCAGAAACAGCACGAGACATGTAACAACACGTAGAAAGAGAAGTGAGAAAAATGCTGACCACAGAACAAGAAGAAGCGCATTGAATGCGAATCAGAGGCAGAACATTTAATGAGCCTCGTCTCATCTATCTCTCTTCCCTTCAATGGTGAAAGGACATGCCCTACATTCATTACACACAGTGTCATCTATCTCATGATCAATCGACATACACGTACACGGATATATGTATGTATAGATCGAGAGGAAGGGCATGTGGGTATTAATGGAGGAGGGTACGCACTGCAATAAAGGCAGAAGCCCTTGATTTTCCTGTCCCGGTTGAATTCAAAGCTCTCTCCCATCATTTCTTTCTTGGAATTTTGTAATTTGAAATCACACCCATGTCTGGTTTTTGGGGTTATTTCATCGCCTCAATTTAACATACTTGAGGTCACTAAATTTTTTAAAATCAAATATGTATGTGAATCTTGTCCATCCAAATCATATGAAGACAGTTAGCTTATGCTTGAGAAGAAGCGGCAATCTAATTTATTACTCATTTGATTTTGGTAATTTTCGTAGATATCGATTTTTCAGTACAACTTGATTTTATTAGGTTAAATTTTGTTTTAAATTTTAAAATAAAACTTCAAAATTTTAACTTTTCACGATAATTTAGTTATTTTGGATACTAGTTAAAATAATCAATTTTAATTTATTTCTATTTAATTTAGTTTTTATGAAAATTTTGGCCCGTTCATGTTTATTATTCATTGTTGTTGTTTTAGTTATTGGCAGGGTTTTTTATTATTATTATTATTATTATTAATGTATTATAGCTCCTATTGTTAATAATTCATTTTTTATACTTTTATTTTATAAATATTGTTTATTATTTTATTTTATACACATTATTATTATTATTATTGTTGTTGTTGTTGTTGTTGTTGTTGTTGTTGTTGTTGTTGTTTATTTTTAAAAACATTTTTTTGTTTTTAAAAATAAATACGAAAACGTAATTCTATCAACTAGAAAGTGATAATGTAATAGTATAGATTTATATGAAAAAAGTTTCGCATATTTATTGTCTAATAATTCTATTTTAAAGGAATTGTATTCACGTTTTCTAACCTATCGGTTTTTTTTGGGTGCTTGGGAAGGTCCAGTCAGTTGTATGACATTGTCTGCTTTTCTACATTCCACACTTGTCTTTTTATTTTAGAATAATTTACACGGCTTTATTGTTAAAATAAATATAAGAAGTCATTTAATCAAATTAAGATATTTTTTTAGATAAGGCTTTCGGAATTTTTATTTGGAAATAATTTAGGTTGTATTTGGAATCATGAATTCGAAGTTATGGTTTACATCCATTTGTTTGTTTGTGCAAATTCACTTAATAATTAATTTCAAATACTGAATACTTTTTTTTTGAGTCATTGTAGTGTTTTTAAGAAATTATTCTCAATATAAAATCATTTTAAATCGTATCTCAAATATTATTTCAAATCTAAATCATTCAATTTAAACACAATTTTATGAAATTTTGACCATATGGATTTTTCTTTATGAAACATATGTGAAATATATACATCATTATTTTCAAAATTGAACCGGACCGGACAGTTTGACTGGAAATCGGTCATAGGTTCGATTCAGTCCAAACACTATAAAAAACCATTTTAACTATCCAAACTTATCAAAAAATCGGTCGGACAAGTTATGAACCGAAAAACGTGTTAAGTTAATGTTTAATTTTTTTATAAAAACATTAATCTTTATTTTAAAAATATTAAATTTAATATTTCGTTATATATATAAAAATATTATTTGAAATTTAAATTTCGTTAAAATATTATTTTAATAATATTAATTATTATTGATATTTTGAATACATGGGTATAGTTATTTAAGATAAATTAAAAGTAATATAAAAATATATGATATTATGAGATTCCTAGCGACCGTAAAAATAATCATATGTTTGATTGGGTCGATATAATTCATATATATAATTATAATCAAATATTTGATAGATTGTATATATTTTATATCAATAAAATTATTTTTTAATTAAAAAAAAAACAAATTATAAATTACAACCTTAGCCATTATCGTTTATATCAACAGTTCGTTAGCAATTCAGTTCTTTCCCTGCACGAAAAAGCTTCGAGTGGTCGCATCAATGGAAGGATCAGGCGGTGCAATCCCAGAAACTCACGACTGTGTGATTAAGCTGGTAGTTTTGTTCAATCGCCAAATAATTGGAAAGTTTCGATAAAATTTAGTACCAACTAAATGAGACAATCCAGCGTTTGTTTTAGCTCGTTTTGCCAGTTTTGTGTTTGGATTTGATTATTGTGTTTGCTTGCAGAGAGTGACCCAGCGGAGGCGAAAAGAGAAGGTTACGATCGGATGCGGAGCTGGTTTTGGAGGCGATAGGCCAATCGCCGCATTGAGATTGCTCCAAAGAGTGAAAGAGCTGGACTATCTAGTACTTGAGTGCTTAGCGGAGAGAACGCTCGCCGAGCGTTACTGCACGATGCAACTTGGTGGCGAGGGCTACGATCCCCGAAGTGTGTAATTTTATGTTCCTCGTGATGGTTACCGATATTTTTGTGACATTCAACGTTTGAGGAATGTTTTTGCCTTTAGCTTTGTACTTTCTGTCATTTATCGATATTGTTGAAGCGACCATATTTGCGGTTGAAGGAAAACCATTAATAGAATGGGGATAAACGGACGAAGGAAATTAAAAAGAAGTGCGTAACTCAAACCTCGCTAATATGGCAAAATGCCTTTGCTTGAATTTTCTGATAAATTAGACTGGAATTTGCAAGATACAGCTATTGTGCACCTATTTTGCATGTGGGATACAATTCATGGGAAATAAAGGCGGTTAACAGAAACATAATGTACAAATTTGAAATGGAAAATGTTGTGGATCGTCCTGACACTATGATACCGATCTTGAACTTTGTGTCATTCAAATGGAGCTATAGGTATCCTGGTGTTATTTGTTATGATGCATTGCAGCAAAAGCTTAACCCTGTTTTTTACTGTATATTCGCTGAAAGTTATCAATTTCCAGTTTCCGAGTGGATGCAGTTGCTTCTATCTCTGGCTGTGGAACGAGGAGTCTGCATTATTACCAATATGGGTGCAAGTGAGTACAGAAAGAGCTATCAATAATTTTCCATCAATGGGTAGCATCCATACTGTTGGCTTTCCTCATCATTATTATGTTAATGATATTCAATGCTTTGAACTTCTCTTGCTTGTATAAATATTATCATTTTTTTCCTTACCCATGAGAAGAGAATCCATATGGTGCTCAGCAAGAGGTTTTGAACATTGCTAGCAAGCTGGGGTTAAATATAAGTGTTGGCCTGGCTTATCAATCATCTGTTTCGAATATAGGTATTCTTCGATGTCGGGAGAAGATAATAAATCAATTCCTGTGAAACAAAATTAGAGTTAATTATATTCTTTTGGATGCATCCAGGCCTGGATGATCACCTGAAATATGTTGATAGAGTAAGATTTTGGAACTCATTAATTGCGTCTCTCAAGGGCATGGTTGTATCATTCATATCTGATGTTGTGAGCTTGCAATTTGTGTGGCGCCTGTGAACTCTGTTTCACCTTTTCCTGCTGCTGAATGCTGATCCATGTAGGATGTCAGTGTCTATCTTGGGGCAGCTCCTTTAGTTGAATGCCTCGAGAGGTACACACCAGATGTAATAATTACTTCTCGTGTTGCGGATGCGTCTTTATTCTTAGGTCCGATGGTATGGATTTAAATCATACTTTGATATATTCAATGTTCTTCAGTGGAAAAGAGTTTTTTCTAATTTGTTTCACAAACTTTGACTTGATAAATGCTTTTTCGGTTTGATCAGGTATTTGAACTGGGATGGAACTGGAATGAGCTGCACCTCCTGGCACAAGGTTCTTTGGCAGGCCACCTGCTGGAATGTGGTTGTCAACTCACCGGGGGTTATTATATGCATCCAGGTGATCTTTTGCTATGGAACCATGTGGTGATGTAAATATTCAAGTGCACCGTTAAGCTTTTTTATAATAGAAAACATTGTTTGACAAAAGATTGGTGTAAATGTTCTGTTTCAGGCGATAGATATCGAAACATGTCTTTCCAAAACTTGCTTGATTTATCTCTTCCATTTGCGGAAGTTACTTTTGATGGGACTGTATCTGTAGCAAAGGCAGAAGGCACCGGTGGGGTTATAAATTTTTGTACTTGTGCTGAACAGCTTCTATATGAAATTGGAGATCCCAGTGCTTATATAACTCCAGATGTGGTAATTTAAGTTGCCTATTGTATTTTTTCTAAAATCCAGCGTATGGGTGGAATAAATGATCATAGACACTGTTCTGTAAACAGATTATAGACATTCAAAATGTTACATTTCAACCATTGTCCAATAGCAAAGTCCTCTGCTCAGGAGCAAAGCCTTCTGTTGAACCGGTACCTCAAAAGTTGTTGTGCCTGGGATCAAAGGTAATCTCCCCTCTATCTCCCATAAAAGGTGTATAAACAAGCTAGTTCCTCATGCGCACACATAGTACTGTACCTTAGTGTTTGTTTGATATTAAAGATATGAATTTACCGCACGGTACGTTTACTCTATTTAGTTATCCAGTTTTGGTGGGTGAGGTCTTAAGCCGTTCTCTCAGTCACAAAGTTCTGACGAACATCTTTTGTTCAATCTGGATATCAATCTCCGTGCAGTTGTCTTTCTTGGTGGTTATGTCCCCTACTTGAGAAGATTAAAACATTGTTTTTTTCTTTCTTATGCCATTCCTATCCTGTTTTCAGGATTCTGGGTGGAAAGGTTGGGGAGAAATATCTTATGGAGGTCATGAATCTATACAACGTGCTAAAGCTGCTGAATTTCTGGTAAATAGTTTCCTAGAAATCAACATAACCATGTTCTTCTATTGCAAAAGGATGATTTAATATTTTACTGCCAAATCTACTTCGTGAATGGATTTATCATCTGGCACGTTGCAAAGGCAAAGATGTTGACTTTTAATTTCCAATTTGGTTCTTAATCAGTCAGACATGATTTATACAAACTCTACCTGATTTAACCTTTTGCATCAGGTTAGGGCTTGGATTGATGAAATATATCCTGGTATAAGCAGCTGCATTTTTTCATATATTATTGGTCTGGATAGCCTGAAGGCATCGAGCATCGATGATACATTCCCAAAGAACATTAAAGATATTAGATTCCGGATGGATGGCGTGTTTGAGAAAGAGGAGCATGCAGTGCAGTTTACAAAGGAGTTTACGGCTTTGTACACCAACGGCCCCGCGGGTGGCGGTGGCATCAGGTCATTTTCAAGATACTGCATCATCTCAAATTTTATCAGAAAATCGGTTTGAACTGGATCTTTCGTCATTACCAGATGTTTACTAATATAAAAATGCTTGCTTGGTTGTTTATTGTGATACAGATTCATAATCAAATGAATAACCTGAAAAACCATATATATCAAGTCATTATTAACTAAGATGTAGGAGGTTTGTTTTTGCAGAATGTTTGTTGTGAAATGATAATTGTAAAGTCAAAGCTGCAGGCATGCTGTTACTTGATTGTTTCTTCATCGTTTTGAATCTTGTTCGCAATCTAATTTTTACTTTGAATTTGATATATTAATTTCTAAACATATGTTTTATAATTTACTATTTCTGTTGATAATTATGCCGTTCACTTTCTTAATGCAGCACTGGATGCAGAAAAGAAATTTTCCTCGAAAAAGGATTGGTACCTCCCTTTTCTCTATGTGTGAGCATAATTGGGGGCTTGCATGTGTTCCTATTTAACTAGTTTTTGAGAGGTGGTGTCGTTGTTTTTTTTATGAAACTGATGAATTCAGTTTTACTGCTTCAGAAGTATCTGCTCCTTTACATCCTTGGACTTCTCACCTGATGGAGCGTTACCTGTTCCAGCATAATTCATGCATCATTAATTATCGATCTTCATAATTTCCCCTGTGGTTTTTGAAATATTAAAAACAAAAGTGATGAACATATTTTATAGTTTAAGGAACCCATTGAAGAAAGCATTAGCCATGACACTCCTCGGCAGGCTAATATAGCCGTAGAGCCACTAGTAATGATGATAACTGATTTGAACATAGTTGAAGATGTAGAAGATTAGTTATTGTACCTGTTGCTAACCACTTGGATGGTGTTTTAGGGGAGATTGTGGACCCTCGTGTATCAAATCTGCGTTTACTTGTATTAGCTTAATTATTAGTTAAAGTAGCAGTTAAGTGGTTGTTAGTTGGTTAATAGATAACAGAACAAACAGTCGTGTATATAACTTCATGTACAGAACTTTTAATGCATTCAGTAAAATCAGAAGGGAAAACTTTTCCCCCATCTCTCTTTCTCAAGTTTACACTTAATATGGTATCAGAGCATAACCGCTCCGTCCTGATTGAAGATCTCCGATCAAGTCAGAGTGATCGCTGCTCGCATACTCCGACGATCTGATCGAATTCCTTTTCCTTGATTCCATTGATTCAGATTTTTTTTTATCAATTTCTTTTAATGGCACAAGCGATCAGTCATTCTGATGATTCCCTGAGCCCCTACTACATACATCATTCCGACAATCCAGGACTTGTTCTCGTCTCGCAGCTACTTACCGGAGATAACTTCGCCTCCTGGTACTGAGCCATGATTATAGCTCTTTCTGTAAAGAATAAGCTTGGTTTTGTTGATGGATCGATTCTCAAGCCTGATAATTCCGATCAGAACTTACTGAATTCATGGAAGAGAAACAATAATATGGTGATATCGTGGATACTCAATTCCGTCTCTAAGGAAATATCAGCCAGCATCATCTTTGCGGAATCAGCCTTGGAGATTTGGCAAGACCTCAAGGATCGCTTCCAACAGAGCAATGGCCCGAGAATTTTTCAACTAAGGCGTGAATTGATCAATCATCATCAGGGCCAAACATCTGTAAGTGTATACTTCACAAAGCTTAAAACTATTTGGGAAGAACTCAACAATTTCAGACCCCAATGTGTATGTGGAAGCTGTTGTGAAGGAATTCGAAAACTGGAATTGCATCACCATGCGGATTATGTGTTAGCGTTTCTGATGGGACTCAATGAGTCTTTTTCACAAGTCAGAAGTCAGATTCTATTGATTGATCCCCTGCCTTCGATCAACAAAGTATTCTCCATGATCATCCAAGAAGAGAGACAACGTCAAATTGGTTCACAAGTTACACCTACATACTCGACTGATGGAATGACATTTGCCATCAAGGGAGAACCAGCAAAATTCACAAGTGGAGAACCAACAAAATTCTCAAATGATAATCTGGGGTCTGCAATCAAAGCTAAACCTCGCGCCAATTTCAGGAGTTATCCGAAAGAGCGCCCTTTCTGCACCGCATGTAACATACATGGTCACACTATGGCTACCTGTTATAAGATACATGGTTATCCACCAGGGCTTAAATCAAAGCCTCGACATCAGATTCCACCCCACGCTCATCAGATTCATCAAGTTTCGGGCACATCAGTCTCTGAGACAGAAACCAATGTTACTGGGAATAACAATGAACACTTTTTCCGAAGCCTGAACAAGGATCAATATGGTCAGCTTATGACCATGTTTTCTGATCATCTATCCTCTACCATAACAAGGCCCGACTCATCTAATACATCACACTCTTCAGGTATATGTCTTTCACTATCTATACCGCATTCTCTAATGTCTTCATCCAGTTGGATAATGGACTCGGGAGCCTCAAGACATATCTGTTCAAATCCTAAAGAATTTATCTCTATGAGACCTATACAGAACTCTGTTGTTACTTTACCAAATCATACACATGATAGTTTTGCATCTTGTGGCGACGTCAAGATAAATGATGCTATGATTCTTCGGGATGTATTATTCGTTCCAGAATTCAAATTCAACTTGTTTTCTGTGGGGTCATTCATTGCTCATAACAAAGTGGTTATAAGTTTCTTCCATGACCAGTTTATGATCCAGGATCTCAGTCTCAAGAAGATGATTGGCAAGGGTAGACGACTGGAGAATCTATATGTTTTGGAAGCTGCCAGTGCCTCTGCATTCCCTACAAACACGGTTTCAGTTGAAGAATGGCACAATCGCCTAGGACATCCTTCCAAAAGGATTTTGGAGTCCTTACAAAGTCGCCTTAACTGTCACAAGGTCACACTTGCAAATATTAAACCATGCTATATTTGTCCTTTAGCAAAGCAAAGAAGGTTAAATTTTGTTTCAAATCATCATATGTCTTCGTCTCCTTTTGATTTGGTGCATTGTGATATTTGGGGACCTTTTAATGCATCAACCATACATAATCAACGATATTTTCTAACTCTTGTGGATGATTGCACACGTTTTACCTGGGTATTCCTAATGCAATCCAAGTCTGATGCTTCACTAGTCTTTTCACGTTTTCATACTATGGTGGAGACTCAATTTAACAGCAAGATTAAGGCCATTCGGACTGATAACGCTAAGGAATTGGCATTCACAGATTTAATTCACACAAAAGGAATGATACACCAATTCTCTTGTGTACAAAGACCGGAACAAAATTCGGTAGTTGAAAGAAAACATCAGCATCTGCTGAATGTGGCGAGATCTCTATACTTTCAATCGAAAGTTCCCATTAAATTTTGGGGTGAATGTGTTCTAACATCAACGTTCTTGATTAATCGAACCCCTTCTCCATGGCTCAACCATAAGACTCCATATGAGCTATTATACAAGAACACTTTTGATTATTCCACTCTCAAAGTGTTCGGTTGTCTCGGTTTTGCTTCCACACTTCATGCGTCTAGACACAAGTTTCAACCACGAGCACGGCAGTGTGTCTTTATAGGATATCCTCCTGGAATGAAGGGTTATAAGATGTATGATATCCATACTTCTGAGATTTTTGTGTCAAGAGATGTGATATTTCATGAGAACATATTTCCTTTTCATTCCATTGAAACATCAGAACCCTTAATTGATGTATTCCCTGATCTTGTGCTGCCCAATCCAGTACTTGCAGACATTCCCTCACCTATTGGCCCCTCCCAGATTGATCCCACTTTGACTATATCCGAGGATATTCCCACTCATACACCTGAGACTCATGTCCGTCCCTCTGAGTCTTCATTCCCACAACCTAATGCACAGATTCGAATTTCTTCCAGGATTTCTCAGCCTCCATCATACCTTCGAGACTATCACTGTAATTTGCTGCTGCAAACTCCACAATCTGAATCCTCTGTTTCATACCCTCTAAGCAATCATCTATCATACAATCATCTATCCCAACAACATAAAGTTTTTGCCCTCAATGTTTCTGCCCAATTCGAACCCCAGTTTTATCAATGTCCTCAGTGGCGAAATGCCATGAAGGATGAATTATCAGCCCTCGAAGACAATTGCACATGGTCGGTTGTTCCACTACCTCAGGGCAAACATACCATCGGATGTCGTTGGGTTTTCAAAACTAAGTATGCATCCAATGGATCGGTCGACCGTTACAAAGCTCGTTTAGTGGCAAAAGGATACACTCAACAAGAGGGTGTTGATTTTTTTGAAACATTTTCACCCGTTGCAAAACTTGCTACTGTCAAAATTCTTCTTGCTCTTGCTGCTGTAAATGGTTGGCACTTGATACAGCTCGATATCAATAATGCCTTTCTCAATGGGGATTTGTTTGAAGAAGTATATATGAACTTGCCACTAGGCTATGCCACGGCACCAGCTTCAAAATCTGCCCCTACTCGATTGGTCTGCAAGCTTAATAAATCCTTATATGGGCTCAAACAAGCCTCTCGACAGTGGTATTCAAAGTTCTCCCATGCTCTCCTTAATTTTGGATTCACTCAATCCAAATCAGATTACACTTTATTCACCAAAGGAGCAGACTCCTCTTTCATCGCATTGCTTGTATATGTTGATGATATCATCATCGTTGGGCCTTCTGAACATGTAATCAGTTCCCTCAAAACATTTCTCAAAACTCAATTTAAACTAAAGGACTTGGGCCCTTTAAAATACTTCTTAGGCTTGGAGATTGCTCGTTCTAAAGCTGGAATATCTCTATGTCAACGTCAATACACACTCCAACTCTTGGAAGACACTGGTTTCCTTGCTGGAAAGCCTACCAATACTCCCATGGATCCAACTATGCATTTGTCTGCTGGTCAAGGAGATTTAATTGCAGATGCTGCGATTTACAGACGCCTCATTGGTCGTCTTTTGTACCTCACTATATCACGTCCTGATATCACATATGCTGTCCATAAGTTGAGTCAATTTGTTGCTCAACCTCGTTCAGCACACTTGACAGCTGCTCACCATTTACTCCGTTACCTTAAATCATCTCCTGGCCAAGGCATCTTCTTTTCTGCTTCTTCATCCATTGAGGTTAAGGCTTTTTCGGATGCTGATTGGGCATCCTGCCCCGATACTCGTCGTTCCGTCACGGGCTTCTGCGTCTTTCTTGGTGATTCTCTTATATCTTGGAAGGCTAAAAAGCAGACCACTACTTCTCGTTCTTCGGCTGAAGCCGAATACCGTGCACTGGCAGCAACCACGAGTGAACTAGTTTGGATATTACAGCTGTTAAAGGATTTCCATATTACTTTGTCTTCTCCAGCTACCATTTTCTGTGACAATCATGCTGCCATCCACATTGCTACCAACCCAATATTTCATGAACGCACCAAACATATTGAAATCGACTGTCATTTTGTGCGAGAAAAGATCGGTGCTGGAATCATCAAGCTTCTTCCCGTACGCTCAAATTTACAACTCGCGGACATGTTCACGAAGCCATTACCTTCTTCTTCACTGTCTACTCTCATGTCCAAGATGGCCATAAAAGACATATATCGTCCATCTTGAGGGGGTGTATTAGCTTAATTATTAGTTAAAGTAGCAGTTAAGTGGTTGTTAGTTGGTTAATAGATAACAGAACAAACAGTCGTGTATATATCTTCATGTACAGAACTTTTAATGCATTCAGTAAAATCAGAAGGGAAAACTTTTCCCCCATCTCTCTTTCTCAAGTTTACACTTAATAACTTGCGATATAAGCTTGTCATTTTTATGATCACTCGCATGTTTTTACTAGGCAGCATCATCAACGTAGAATTGGATAAATACGTTGTTTTGGTCATTCAGGTAGATCGTAAACACGTCCATTGGCAAATAGGAGCGGCAAGGAACAACACATTCAACTCAACCGATCAGAAAACCAGTATCTCATCACGTGCAACGCAGAAGCATACTTATAATGAACCAAACTTGCAATGTATCAAAAAAGGAACCACTGACAATTTGAGCAAAGAATCGTCATATACAGAACCTCAGCTCTCTGCTGCCCCATCTGGCATAAAGATTCCTCTATACACCGTAGCTCATTGCAGGGCCGGTGACAAAGGAAATGATCTCAACTTCTCCGTGATCCCGCATTTTCTACCTGATGTCGAGAGGCTAAAGGCTATCGTGACACCAACATGGGTAAGAAAAGTCGTCTCGACTCTTTTAAATCCATCTTCTTTTCTTGAACAAGATGATATAGATAGAAGAGACAAGTGGGCCGATGAAAATGTCAGGGTGGAGATTTACGAAGTTAAAGGGGTTTGTTCGCTAAATGTTGTGGTACGTAACATTCTGGATGGAGGCGTAAATTGCTCCAGAAGAATTGATAGACATGGAAAGACCACATCTGATGTCATACTAAGCCAGAAGGTCGTGTTGCCGCCATGATAAACCGTTTGGGTACCTTTCTATGCTTGCCATTAGCCACTTTCATTTCAAATTCGCGTCTCCGACTCACATTAATTGTCTGGCGAGCATGAATCATTAAAAGATTCATATTGATGTTACATTCGAGTTGCGAATCTTTCTTTTTATTTTACTATTAGAAATAGATACAACATAAAACATAGATCAGTTAGCCGATTGAGTTCAACCTACTTTGATTTTTTTTATGTGGGATAAAGCATGGATTACATGAATTTGGATGACGACCTTTGTATCTTCAATGGGGTATTTCCGTTACCCCTACTTCAGGATCTTATTTACCCAATTACCCGTAATAATCCATACAAAATATTTTGGGTCAACTGTCTTTGAATTCCATCCCCTTTAGGTTTTATGTACATTCACTTGAAAATGGTAATCTACGTTGACAAGTGAATAAATGCGACATAAATGATAAGAAAATACTCCCGTTCACCAATTTTTCTATCTATAGGTGTTAAAAGACGTTCAGGCATATCAATTAAAAGAGGCACATATCAGATATTTTATATCATGCAATCACATGATCTAATGTATAATATTTCATGGCATAGAGCGGAAAAGTTTCAAATAATCCGTAAGGTATCAATCCAATGATGCATTTAAGGGTGAATATTTAATAATACTTGGTGTAAAATAGATTGATGAGATTCAAGTGAATTGGCCTATCCGAATCGACCATAAACTACAGCACTTAACCCCAAATAGCTAATGGAGTAAATTTCAAAGGGTATTTTTCCCGGAGTCGGATCATCAGCCTATTTTCTCTCCACTTTAAGTGGATTCTCACAGCATTTAATAATCTTTACATTCCTTCACAACAATGGGATCTCCAATCACGTGTCATCAATACCCTTCAAACTTCAATTTCCATCCATTCCAAACTGAAAAATCAGAAAGAAAAGTTAACAAATCTCTCTGTTTTCATCTTCCCGAAGCAGATTATTTCATTTGTATGGATGCCAATGGCTAAGAGTTGGGAATATTGTTTAGAATTGTTCTTCTGAGGGAAAAATATATACGAAGTGCAGAATAGAAGAGGAAAGGAGATGGCATCAACATTTACAGGAACATTGGATAAGTGCAAGGCTTGTGACAAGACTGTTTACTTTGTCGATCTGTTGTCAGCAGATGGTGCAACTTTTCATAAATCTTGCTTCAAATGCAGTCATTGTAAAGGCACTCTTGTGGTAATATAATATATCCCCGACTACCTATCTCACGATCATATACTGTGTCTTGTATTATACAAGGACGAGCAGAATCTTTGCTTCTTCAAATCAAGAAAATTATTATTTTTTTAAATGTCATGTGTATCCCATCAAAATATCTTTGCTCGTCTTTGTATGTTGGCTAGTTCGACTCTACCCTTCGGACATTGATCCAATGATATACAGTGAGTTACACATGATTTTTCTTGTTGAGCGATGCACTGAGCAACGTGAAAAATCAGATGTGTTTCGTATTACACCATTGGATGAAAGCTTATAGCAATATCCTCGGGGTATGATCGAATAAAACATGTTTGTCATTGCAGATAAAACTTCCTAGATTGATGGTTAAGATGCAATTTTCTCATTTTATTATTTTTGTTCATTAAAAGATGATTTTTTTTGGGATTTTTGTGGCATGAAAAATTGAAAATTGTAATGTTTATGCTGGCAATGCTCGACGGCAGATGAGTAACTATTCCTCAATGGATGGAGTCCTGTTTTGCAAGGCTCACTTTGAACAACTATTCAAGGAGTCGGGAAATTTTAGCAAGAACTTTCAAAATGGTAAATGAATTGCATCCTCTTTTCTAAGCATGAAGGAGTTTATATCATCTGATTGCTGATTTTTATATTATCATTTGATTTAAACTTTTCTTGCGTTTTCACTTACATTTTTTTTCTTGGGCCATTGATGATCGGTCTTCATTTACACAGCAAAATCGGACAAGGACAATTCCACGGTATGTTCCCTACACAAGATTCGATTAGTCGTCTAATGTATAAAATCATCACAAGTAGATAATATAAAAACAAAAATATTCGACTTTCGAATACAGAAATATTAGTTTACGGCGACGATTTTGGCGAATTTGTGAGAGATAATTGTTATATGGTATTGAATCATGCAGTCAAAGGCACCAACCAAGGTCTCCGCCATGTTCTGTGGAACCCAAGACAAATGCCCTGCTTGTCACAAAACCGTGTACCCATTTGAAAAGGTTTGACAATTTAATATTTACTAAGTTATCGTTTGGTTCGTGATATGACACAAATAGTATGAAGATAAATAATATTTTTTAATAATAAAATATATAAAAATGATGATTAACATAATGTTTGATTTGATTGATTAAATCTGAGATAATGTGATATTTTTGTCTATTTGAAAATATTTATAATATTATTTATTAAGGGTAATATTGTAATTTCAACTCAATGATTTGATTGATCTGAGATAAATGATTAATGATTTGATTGATATGAGATAAATGATTAGTAGTTGGATAAATAATATGGTGTATCAAACATGAGATTAGATTGGATAAAAATATGAATAAATAATACAGCGAATTTAATATTTACTAACATAAGGCAAAAACTTGTGTGAGACGGTCTTACGGGTCGTATTTGTGAGACAGATCTCTTATTTGGGTCATCCATGAAAAAATATTATTTTTTATGTTGAGAGTGTTACTTTTTATTGTGAATATGGGTAACGTTGACCCGTCTCACAGATTAAGATCTGTAAGACAGTCTCACATGATACCCACTCCTAACATAATTAGTAAAATTACATGGACAAAATTTGAATTCTTATAAAAAATCTCTTTAAAAAATTTATATGTCATTATAAATATTTTTTACATGTAAATTCTACATAAAAACACCCGTGTTATGATATTTCTTACGTAAAAAAAAATTGATGAAGGCTCATATAATCTATATAAACATGAATAAAGAAAAATTTTACTATTTAAACCAGAACGTTTATTTAGAGGTTTATAACACAAGATTGCTAAAAAAAATAGGTGACCATGGAAGGAGAATCATTCCATAAGCCATGTTTCAAATGTGCTCATGGGGGCTGTCATCTTACGCACTCATCATATGCTGCTTTGGATGGAATCCTATATTGCAAAGTTCATTTTCAGCAACTCTTCATGGAGAAAGGAAGTTACCAACATGTCCTCGATGCAGCCAGTAACAAGAAAAGTGTCATGGAGCCGGTCGAACCCACGGGGAACGAAGTGGAAATCAATGAACACGAACAGTCGAACGCAAACAACGAGAATGGTCCCGATTCAGATCATGAGGAGGCACATGAATAATCTTAAGAATGGTTAATTGAACTTGTCAACAAATTTTATAGATTTATTTATAATTTTGAGTATTTAGTTTATATTTCTCAATTCATTGTAAAACGTTATTTCTTTTTGGTGCAATTCATAATTTGGTGAAATCTACTTGTATTTGTCTAATTTATCATAGCTTATGGTTCATTTCAGAAACGCATGCCACTCTTCAGAGAAGTTAATAAATATTATATATATTTATAAATCTCAAAAAAATAATTATTATAATTATATATATATATATACATATACATATATATAAATCTCAAAGAAATAAAAGTCGCAATTTTTTCTTTTTAATATTATTGGCTGGTGATTATCGATATTCAATTCTCTTGCGAGAGACCAAACGTGGAGCTGAGGCGTCATGTACGGAAAACTCGGTCGTAAGGCGGCCTTCGCAACCGCGATGATCAGCAACACCAGCCGCTCCTCCGTCCACGGGTGCTGTAATGGGTTGCGCAGAGTTTATCCTATGACTAATGTCCACGCGGCGCCTACTCGAAGCCCTTTGGCTCCCGCAAGTAGAACTTTTAACACGGATGCCCGTACCTCATTTTTTCTTTTTTTCTTTTTTTATTTTTTGTACTTCTAATTCATGATCCATGGAAATTTTTATAATTCCTTATTTATTCATTTAACGTATTGTTATTATCATTTAGTAATTTGCGAGCTCTTATGTTTGGATTCGAGTCTCGAGAGGTTGATGTGTACATCAAGAATTGCGAGATAATCAATCAATTATCTAACTTTTGCATTTTTATGTCAATCGGGAAGAAGCTTTTGCTTGGAATATGCGTGAAATGGAGTTGGGCGATTTTTACTAAAAGTTGGATCTTTAATTTGGTTATGTAGCTTAAATTTGTTAGTTTCTTCAGTAATAACTCAACTGCGGACTGCCTCTTCTGAATGTGACTGAGTATGTGTTCATAGTGACTGAAGATGTACAGTGAAGTAAACATATCCAGTGCTTCTTAGGTCTCGGATTTTAGTTTCTTTCCTCTTTTTTGTTCTTTTTTATTTTTTTTGAAATCACTGTTGCTAGAGGCACAAATAGGCATTATATCGCAGAGCCTGGATGCAAAGAGCATTGACTTGTGAGGTCCTTGAGAGACAAAATATTATAATCTAAACAGAATTTTTTTTTTTTGTGCAAATTCATTAAGTTTTAATATGATGTTTCCTTGCATATCACCTTCCCTGAATTTAGAACTGCCTTGAAGGGTATATTGAGCCTCTAAAGCGCACTGAATCTCGTGCTTCATAACCAAGAGGCATGCTTCATCGAAGGGTTGACTTTGACACGCGTTTGGGTGTAATCACCACATCTCTCAGTGCCTTGAACCTATTAAGACGCCTTATGTCTTTTAGAAACTCTGTTTGGGGTTATTTAATAGTTAGGAAAATGTGAAGTTGTGACTTCTAAGATTCAATGAAAATCTTTCGCAGCTTTAGTGGTCAAAGAGGGGTCCGCTAAGATTATTGATGGAAATTCAGTGGCCAGAGACATCAGAGATGAAATAGCTACTGAAATATCAAAGATGAAGGAATATTCAGGGGTTGTTCCTGGACTGGGAGTCATTCTTGTTGGGGACCGAAAAGATTCTGCAACTTACGTAGAAAACAAGAAGATAGCCTGCGAAGCTGTAGGAATAAATTCCTATAATGTGCACTTACCTGAAGACTCCTCAGAACAAGAAGTCCTAAAGTATATCTCAGTGTTCAATGATGATCCTTTAGTCCATGGCATTCTTGTTCAGTTGCCTTTACCTTCTGTAAGCCTCTAAAACCAATCGTCCTTTGTTCTTTGTGAAATTTTTGTGAGTTGTGATACAAGAATGTGACTGTATTTTAAACACTAAATAAATCCCAAATCCTTTTTTGTGAAATTTTGAGGATAGTGACATTGATTACGAGCAAGCATGCCTAAATTTCTTTTAGACGCCTACTCAATAAGCCGTAGAGTCCTATATTATATCTGCCTCATATTTTGTATTTATGTCTGCTTGCTGTTGTCTAAGAAATTAAAAGACACCATGCTTTGAATCTCTAATTAGCTTGATGCAAATCTTCTCTCACCATTTGTCGTTGATATTTGGTTTATACAAGGTGGTTTAATTTCTGGAGTGCTAGCTTTAATAACAAATTTATCCATTTATTATAATTCACCTTCTCATCGAGCATGGATATTTATGCTCATTCAAATGAGTTTTCTGTTCTGTTACTGTTCTTAACATCATAATGTGTGTCTCCAGCATATGAATGAGCAGAATATATTAAATGCTGTTCACATTGAAAAGGATGTGGATGGACTCAACCCGCTGAACATTGGTCTTTTAGCCATTTTAGATAGAGAACCTTTATTTGTTCCATGTACCCCCAAAGGATGCATAGAGTTATTGCATAGATATGGTGTTTCTATCGAGGGAAAGAGGGCTGTTGTAGTTGGCAGGAGTAATATAGTGGGATTGCCTGCTGCTCTTCTTTTGCAAGTATGTACTTTCTTTATTCATTAAACACTAAACAATATTTCTGTAGATGCAACTTGATAGTGATACCCAAATATATTACTTGTTCTGGTAGAGGGAATATGCCACAGTCACTGTCATTCAGCCAGGAACAATAAATCCCGGGGAGATGACTAGAGAAGCTGATATTTTAATCTCAGCCGTGGGTCAGCCACACATGGTTAAAGGTAGTTGGATCAAGCATGGTGCGGTTGTCATTGATGTTGGAATTAATCCCGTTGAGGTAAGAAACCTTTTTGCAGGTCTTCTTTTTATCAATCCTGCTTTCACATGTAGTTCAATAGTAAAAGATTGTTGTACTTATACCTTCAAACATGGTAGGATAATAGTAGCCCACGAGGCTATCGAATGGTGGGAGATGTGTGTTTCGAGGAAGCAAGCAAAATTGCTTCAGCTATCACCCCAGTCCCTGGTGGAGTTGGACCGATGACCATAGCAATGCTTCTCTCAAATACACTTAGCTCAGCCAAGAGAGCTAATAAATATTTCCAAAATGGGAACAGATCTGCCAATGCTATCAAGAACTGGAGCACTGTATGGTCCGAAACAAACTGTAAAACTGGAGGAACAAAGAATTGGTAATAGATAGGGGTTCACCAAACCCCCTGCTATAGCGTTGCGGTGTTTAATTGAAGAAGGGAATTTGGTGTCAACCATGAAAAACTTGCAAAACGACCAACAAACTGACAACCTGGTCGACTGGATTAACTACTGGTGTTTCGTTCTTCATCCCTTTTATCATGGATGTCAATACTGGCTATGCATATTGTTCAGAAGACGATCTATCAATAGGCCGCACCTGTTCTAAAGCAGCTTGCTGAGTTTGACAGTGCATACATGGTGAAATCCATGACTGAAACATAGCATCCAGGTTTGGATTTTAGTTGCAGATTCTTTATACAACCGTGAAAGATGGATAAGGAAAATACGAACAAGAGGAAAGAAAGACATAGCCTGAAGTGCAAAAATGTTGATGAAATTGGCCTATGCAGCACGTCAATCATATGAGAATGCGTTTCCAAGCTTGGGGTTTTAACTCCAACATCGAATCTTAAGTATATATTATGATAGGAAAAATATGTCGACCCCCTATTATTTTAGTATATTATGGTTTCTAAACCAATCATTGCCGAAAAATTTAAGGTTCGAATTTAGCTGGAAATAGATATATTCGAGATTGTGCTCGATTCAAAAGGTTCGAATCAAGACTATCTCGAAAGATTCGAACATATTTAAATTATTGTTCGAAAATAAATACTTGAAATACTTTAAATCTATTTATTTTACATGTATTTATATTATGTTAATAAAATATCAAAGTTCGTGAAGGATATCGAATAACATAATTTGACTTGAGTCCATCTTGAAAAAAATTAGAACATATTTGAGTTTGGTTCGAGTTCTATAAATTCGAATTCAGATCAAACATTTTTTGAAAAGTTCATGAATAGACTCTGATCGTTTGAGTCCTTAGTGTTGCCTTTATCCAAATAATTCATCACAAAGTAGTTTCTATATCCTTAAAACAACCCTGAATAGTTTTGGAAAACGAATGTTTTCGTGTTATCCACTTTTTTTAATAAAGAAAAAACCCCGTAATTTTTTCCCACAAATAATGTTGCTGAATAATTTTCTCCTTTTCTTCGTTCCAATTCGAAGGTCCTGAAAGTTTCGGATTTCAAAAATTTATGTGTTCCTCTTGGAATGAAAGAAAAATAAAATATCGTGGAACACGTGACATTTATTTCATGAAAGGCAAAAACTTGTGTGAGACGGTCTCACGGGTCGTATATGTGAGACGGATCTCTTATTTGGGTCACCAATAAAAAAATATTACTTTTTATGCTAAGAGTATTACTTTTTATTGTGAATATGAGTAGGGTTGACCCGTCT
This sequence comes from Primulina eburnea, assembly GCF_022965805.1. NCBI lineage: Eukaryota > Viridiplantae > Streptophyta > Magnoliopsida > Lamiales > Gesneriaceae > Primulina > Primulina eburnea. Next base: position 13,267,758 of record NC_133103.1, read on the forward strand.
CATAAATTATGATCCGTGAGACGGTCTCACATGATACTCACTCTTCATGAAAATGAGAAGCTTTTAATCCAAAAGCAAATGCAAGAAACTGAAACACGAAATATTCCAGCGAGACTGTTTCTTCGCTTGAAACTTTCACGATAAATAATTGGTGCAAATCACAAGCATGGCAACTCGCTTGGACTAAAAGAAAGACACCTCCTTCCGATAAAAGAACAATCCCGACTGCCCTCCATCCGGCAACAACGCTAGGTTTACCAGACCTTCCGCTCCTTCTTCGACGGATAAAGGACCCTGATTGCAAGTCATATGTGTTCGAACAAAACCAGGACAAGCACAGTTGATGCAGAAAGTTGGATATTTTTTAGCCATGATTCTCGTGTATGCAGACAAGGATGCTTTCGAAATCTTGTACGCTGCAACTTGAGTAGGCCATCGTTTTGTTTGCACCGAACCCTCTTCGAAATTCTTGAGGAATTCTTCTATTACTTGGTCTAGTTTCTCTTCTGTGAGGGTTTCTGCATTGCTCAGTATCCCTTTAGCCCATTCATTGGGTAAGAGCTTAAATATCAATGAAAATATGAAGTCAATATCAATTTGGAAAACGAAGTTCGACACTTATTTGAATATCAGTTTGTGTTTGAATATCATAATCGAGACACAGCCGAAGCACAAATACTGAAGGTCAAATTTTTGGCTTTTCGAAATCGTTTAGATCCGAATGATTTGTGATTAGAGTGATGATCAAGTGATGCGTGTTCACCTTCAGATTCCCCAAAATGGAAGACACATTGACAATTCTTGGTGAATGAGAGAGTTGTAGGAGGGGAATAAGTGCTTCTGTCATCCTTTTTGCACCATAATAGTTGGTTTGAATGCAATCTTTTGCATCCCCCAAACTCTCAATAAATTTTCCATTTTTCAGCTCCACTGGTTCTGCCTGTGTGACATCAACAAATCTCATTTACATTTCAAGAAACATATCCAACTAACTAACTATACACACAAACTCGTCGTCCTGCAACCAATCACCTCTCCGTCGGAGAAAACGGAAGCAATGTCTCCGTCTACGAGCTCTGGAATAATTAGAGGGTCTCCCTCTATACATATCCCAGCAGTACCTGCATTATTCACCTGCATATATATACTCCAAAATTTTCAAGAAACACATGCACACCACCAAACCAGAGTTGTATACATCAACAGACAACCAAAATAAATTTAAGAATTTCGCAAAATATTTTAAAACCACTTCAACCACAAATTCTATTTCGGTGTAGATTTTGCATTAAAAAAAAAAACCATATCTAATCCATATAGTACTTGAAATTCATCTTCGAACTTTTTAATGCCTAAAAAATATAGTCATTTCTCTAAAATTAATAATATTGCTGATTTTATGATTTAAAACTATAGATTTATTCTATCAAAAATCTATCTATAAATTAACTTAAAAACTCATAAAAAATTCAGAAAACCCCAAACAAAATTATTTCTTGTCGGAAGATGGAAGTAATACCAAAATATCAAGCTTTCCATGGTTTGTGGTGATGAAATCAACAAGGGAGGCAATGCTAGCAGGGTCAAGAACATCAAGCTGATGAAAGACAACATTATTTGAAAGACCAAACTGCGCCTCAAGCTTTTCTTTAGCTTCAATGCCTCTCTTCATATCCCTTGATGTCAATATCACATGTATTCCTCTTGAAGCTAATTGTTTGCATATTTCAAACCCAATCCCTTTATTTGCACCCGTCACGACTGCATATCTATAAATAATCCAAATATGTCCAAGTTTGAATATAACTATGGAGTGAGTCTCATGTGAGACCGTCTCACGGGTCATAATCTGTGAGACGGGTCAATTCTACCCATATTCACAATAAAAAGTAATACTCTTAGCATAAAAAGTAATACTTTTTCATGGGTGATCCAAATAAGAGATCCGTCTCACAAATACGACCCGTGAGACCGTCTCACACAAGTTTTTGCCTTAACTATGATACTGAAACGGTACCTCGAATCAAGAAATTTATCATGAAATTTATGGTGAAATGTCCAGGAAATAAAGAAAGAAACATTTTAAAAAGAAATCGGTACCTATTTGTCGAGAGGTTTCGTATTTGCTCAGCCATCTGCAAATCATGAAGTGATATCGGGGGAGATTTCGTTATATAATATATATTTTTTTCAAAGAACTAAAAACAAAACAGCGATATTTGACCTTAGTCTAATTGTGACACCTTATTCTATTAAAAATTATTGTGCGCAAATTATTGAATATTTTGCAATTTCTATGTGTTTCTCACTAGGTGCAAAGTTCAACGATCGATAAGTTGGACGTTATATATATATATATATATATATATATTCTTGAATATTAAAAAAATTATTGTGCGTAAATTATTGAATATTTTGCAATTTCTATGTGTTTCTCACTAGGTGCCAAGTTCAACGATCGATAAGTTGGACGTAAAAGATTTAAAGTGTTCTCACTTCTAAATATGCTTCTTAGCTAAGATGTATTCGCATGCAGCGGTTATGGGAACTTACTGTCTTATGTTAAATATTTGTTTTATTTTAAAGTTGGAAAAGATATTTTATATTTCTAATTTTTTTAGAAATTTAATTTCAATTTCAAATCTTGTACCTCTTGGTTATTCCTTTCATTTTTTTGATAAATCAATAAAATTATTTTATAAATCAAATATTGTTGAAAACGGTACAATGATTTATGGTCTTTTCTCTAGTTCTTTACAAAATAATAACACCACCATGCATGTTCAAAGATGTATTAAAAGATGTGTTATAAATTAAGAGTCCTCTATATTATAGCACTAGAGATTGAGACACATCTCCATAGAGATGATTAAAAACTAATGAATAATAGAGTACTTTAGATTTTACTAATTTTATAAAGACTTCTGTAGATTGCATTAAGAGAAAGAAGACTAATAAGTCTAAAAAAGGTGCCAAGAGGAGTACATAAATATTAAAAATCATACATTCATATATTTGTGGTTCAGATATGTAGCTGCTTCATTGATGATTACTCACGATATATTTATATCTACATGCTTCAGAACAAAAACGAAGCACTTCAAGCCTTTAAGGTTTTCAAGGCTGAAGTGGAGAAGCAATGTGAAAAATAAATCAAGATCGTGAGAACTGATAGAGGTGGAGAATATTATGGTAGATACACTGAGAATGGACAGACACCTGGTCCGTTTGCAAAGTTTCTCTATACGTCAAGTTGCTAACGTTGCGCCGCTTGATCTGGTTGGCTAGATTCTATGTTGGAGACAAGGTCGACGGCAGGGAAGTGTAAGACTGATTTCTAAAAGAAACGAGAGAGCACCATCAAATAGACATGAACTCCCTAGACTCATGGGTCTATCAACCTGACATATTAACTCCCAAGCAGGTGCACTATGTACTGTTACAAATATACAGAAATAAAGTTACGCATTGACTAACAACTATAAATATTACCGTGGTTGTAAGCGTTTGATCCTAACAAACAGAGCGATACACATACACTTTTGTTTCTTTTTTAGAAAACTAAACAACACATATTTAAATAAATAAAATATTTTTTCAAAAAAATATGAATTTTTTTGAAAAGATAAATTACCTAATATTTTACAAATAAATAATTTTTTGAAAAAAAATAATTTGACGGGTTCAATAATTTACGGTGATCTATATTTCCAATTATTTAACTTGAACTTGAGCTTCAAAAATAAAAATAAAAAATAGCAGCGTCTGATATTCAAGAATTTGCATATTCCAACTATAATTATCAATCTTTTATTTAATCATATTATAGTAAAAAAAATTAAAAATAAGTGAACCGATACAAATACACCTTTCTATGTTGTTTCAAAAAATAAAACAACATATATTTAAATAAATAAATAAATAATTTTTTTAAAACAACAAAAAGTACACATTTTTTTGAAAGATAAATTACCTAATATTTTACAAACAAAATTTTTTTAAAAAAAAAAAATTATTGACAAGTTCAACACTTTACAGTGATCTATTTTTCGAATTATTCAACTTGAACTTCGACTCTCATTTGTTTACATGCGATTGATTTCAAGTCCAATCTTATTAAATAAGAGATATGTCCAAGTTCTAACAGAAAACAAATAATAATAAAAAAATTAATAACATAAATTTTTTTTTATAAAAAAAATCAAGGCAGCAGCCGCTGCAAGGTTGCAGAAAAAATTATGTAAATATCAAAATGCATAAAATATAGAAAAAATTAGTGCAAATAACCCATAAAGAAAAGTTTTTTTTATTTTTTATTACAACTCACACGGGAAAGGGAGATCGAACCCGAAACTCGTGGTTTTTGAGCCCGAGTTATGGTTAGTGAACGTGAAGCCCACCTAAGAGTGTGAATTTACATGCAATTGAGTTAACAAGTATGAAATTTGGATGTTATATGAAATAAATGGATTATTGAAATTGTGAAATAAAATAATTGCAAGATGAAAAACTATAGATGCAAGTATATGGTTGTGCAAGGAATGACTCATTTCAAACAAAACATGTATATGTCTTGACATTTTTTTATGACGCGAAACTCACGGTTGTTGTGGTTCGATGTGCACTAGGTAGGGTAGTAGCCTAAAAATTAGGTTAGCTAAGGAAAATACAATGATCAAGCCTTGTACGGCAATTGTTCACCCGAAAAGTTACTGAGAACATTCGAGATTATGCAAGATTATATACGAAAGATCTCTTTTTGGCTCTCTCTTTAGCCTTATGTCTTTGGCAAAAACTTGTGTGAGACGGTCTCACGTATCGTATTTGTGAGACGGATATCTTATTTGGGTCATCCATGAAAAAATATTATTTTTTATGCTAAGGCATAGTTTGGTACACATGATAGGATAAACATATGATATATAATATAAGGATAAGTTAAGAATAAATAAGATGTAAGATATTATATTTAATGTTTGGTATGATTTTAATAAGAGTGATTAAATTTATATATTAGATTGTAATGACAAAATTAACCTTATCATAATAAATTTTATAATTTCAAAGTTGTTGCTTGAGTTCATATTTTTTATCTGTTCATGTGTCAATAGTACTTGCATGATTTATTTATTTTTACCTAATTTTATATATTATATAATATGATAATTGAGCCCTTGATTTTTTGAGTCAAGTCAAATATCAATTTTAAGGTTAATCGAGTGATAATAATAATTTTTTTGAGATTTATAAAAATTATTTATATAATTATTTCGAATTCATTTATATAATTATCATATTATATAATATATAAAAATTAATAAAATATTTATTTGATTTTAATTTCTACCTACTAGCATAGATTTATAAAAAAATCATTTTTAAATTGAGGGTAATTAATTAATTTGTAGTGTATTTTATCATTAAATTAAAACTATCACACCTCTTACTAAGGATGTTTTATCCTTCTAAAAATGTATTTATCAAGGGTCCATGATATTATCATGGGCTTTTTAAAAACGTACCAAACGTGGGATAAGGCGGATTATTTATTAATCTCACCCTTATCCCGTGTACCAAACAGTGCCTAAGAGTATTACTTTTTATTGTGAATATGGGTAGAGTTAACCCGTCTTACATATTATGACCCGTGAGACGGTCTCACATAAGACCCTCTCTATGTCTTTTATCCCTAGGAGGTTTTCCTCCACTAGCAGGTTTTTCGTTGGTTGGTCTAAACTTTCTTCTTTGCTCGATGATGATTTGGAGAAAAAACATTTTATTAAATGAATGACAAACTTTGGTATAAAATGACCAGTCAACAAATTATATTAAATGAATGACAAACTTTGGTATAAAATGACCAGTCAACAAATTATATACTTTTAAAATGAATTCATATATATATATATATATATATTATATATTATATATTATATAAGAATACTCGCTACAACTCAGCGTTTTAGAATCAAGTTAGGTTCGCAAATGTTCTATTGATTCAACACGTAGGCATGGTTGTGCTGTTTTTTTTTTTTTTTGAATTTTATAATGTGGTTTAAATATGATTTAATTTGAAATGGAAAATCTATTAGGAGATACTTTAATTCTAGGTTTTCTCAAAATATATACCCTAACATTTTGAGAAAATTTTGGCCAAAAATTCCCCAAATTCAATTCATTGACAAATTTTTTTAACAGAATTCGTAGTCCAGCTGGAGGAAAATCGCGGAGGGCAAAGATTGAACGTGATCAAGATTCCTATTCATTTGGTTCTAAGCAAAAACTTGTGTGAAACAGTCTCACAGATCGTGTTTTGTGAAACAAATATCTTATTTAGGTCATCCATAAAAAAATATTACTTTTTATGCTAAGAGTATTACTTTTTATTTTGAATATCGGTAGGGTTGATCCGTCTCACAGATAAAGATTCGTGAGAACGTCTCACAAGAGACCTACTCTTTGTTCTAATATAATCAAAGTAGTAATTCTATTTAATTGTTAAAAAATAATTCTATAAATATTTCACTATTTATGAAACATTTTAAAATATATAATTCTTCATCAATTTTTTAAACCATATATTTTCTTTTTAAACTCGATTTTATAAATTTTGAAAAATTGGATTTCTTAATAAGGAAAATGTTTGAAACAAACACGCCCTTAATCATCCGGCCAATCACAGGCTTCACTGTAATAGCACGCAAACAAACCACGCGGCGCGTGAGAACTACGACGAGCATGAATTCATGTGATTTTAACCTCTGTTTAACATATTTTTCGAATCTTCCTCTTCACCAGCTCATTTTCGCTATTAATTTTTTTTTTTCCTACGTGATTTATGGGAGCATTTTATTCCCCAGATCATTACCTTGATTCGTATTTTGTTCGCCCTAATCTTCTCAGCTGGTAATTGTTGTGCGTGTTAAGGAAAGTCTGTTTTTTGGGTTCCACAATTCCTGCGCTGCTTGTTTACGATATCCAGGTGAAGCGCAAAAATGTTTTTGCTACGTTTTCACAGTTGTTTTGCTCAATCTGTACGTTGGCCAGCAGAATATCTCGTGATTCCATTTTTTAACTGTTTGGTTATTTAATTTCTGCCATTTACGTGAGATTTTCATTTCATGATTATTGGGTTGGAGGCATTGGATGGGATTATTTCGCCACTAATTAGCTAATTTCTTGAGAAGAATATTGGTTGATAATTATGGTAGTGGAATTATGTGTCCCAGTCTCGAATCTCTGGTATAGGTGTCATATATCTTTGTTCGATCAAAGTTGACATTTTCATTTACTGCTTCGATATCCAGCCTAGGGCGATTAATCTTGATAACAAAATCTCAAATTTATTTTGTTATTGCAGATAAGGCGTTTCTTGTTATGCTCTTGGTGTTAGCTATTGTTCATGAGGTATCTCTGAAGAAGCCAGTGGCGTTTAATCTCATCAGTGTATGGATAAGAAGCAACATATAGTGATATTTACTACAGCTAGCCTTCCATGGCTAACTGGAACTGCTGTCAACCCTCTCTTCCGTGCAGCCTATCTCGCGAAAAATGAGGAGCGGAAAGTTACTTTGGTGATTCCTTGGTTGAAATTAAAGGACCAAGAGCGCGTCTATCCAAACAATATTTCATTTAGTTCTCCATCGGAACAGGAAGCCTATGTTCGCCAGTGGCTGGAAGAAAGATCTGGATTGGTATCCAGTTTTTCGATAAGTTTCTATCCCGGGAGAGTAAGTCTATCCATGAAATTAGATTGAGCATCCATGTATATTCTGTTAAAGTGTTAGCTCCTCGAGGTCCATTCTAAGTTTGGTAACCTGTTATGGTTTATAAAAGTTTTCTTACGCTCCCATAGATCATCTATATATTTTGCTCTGTTTCAAATGTTTTTGAAGAGTCTGAGGCCCATTGTTATACGTGATCAATGGCTCCTATATACTAGTTATGACTAGTCAGAAAAAGCTCTCCGAGTAGTTTGACATGTTGGGCATGTTGAGAGAGAAATAAGCATCTGAAGAATTTTTTTACCTTTATTTGTCGATGAAGGCGTTTGCTATTAGTCCATTGGCAACCTAATTTAGTTCTGTTGATATGTTCTGCTCGGTCCAGCCATATTTTCATATAATCTTTGATGCCTCTGTGCAAAGGGCGAATTCATGTGTAAAGGGCGAATTCATGCTATTCAAACCTTTATTTTTCTACAATATATGCAGATCCTTTATTTGATGAAGGTGTTTGCTATTAGTCCATTGGGAGCCTAATTTAGTTCTGTTGATATGTTCTGCTCAGTCCAGACATATTTTCATATAATCTTTGATGCCTCTGTGCAAAGGGCGAATTCATGTGCAAAGTTCGAATTCATACTATTCAAACCTTTATTTTTCTACAATATATCCAGATCCTTATTTGATGAAAGGCGTTTGCTATTAGTCCATTGGCAGCCTAATTTACTTCTGTTGATATGTTCTGCTCAGTCGAGCCATATTTTCATATAATCTTTGATGCCCCTGTGCAAAGGGCGAATTTATGTGCAAAGTGCGAATTCATACTCTTCAATTTTGAAATCTGAATTTACCATACTAAATCAAACCCAATCTGATCATATTTCACGTGCTCTCGTTCTTGAATGCAGTTTTCTCTACATAAACGTAGCATTCTTGCTTTGGGGGACATTACTGAAGTAATCCCTGATGAAGAGGCAGATGTTGCCGTCCTTGAAGAACCTGAGCATCTCACATGGTATCATCATGGGAAAAAGTGGAAAACAAAATTTCGCTTGGTTGTAGGGATTGTGCACACTAATTATCTGGAATATGTGAGGAGAGAGAAGAATGGGCAACTGCAAGCTTTTTTTCTAAAATACATGAACAGTTGGGTTGTGAACATATATTGTCACAGGGTATGCTTCTAGGCAACTGTCTATTTCTGTCGCTGATTTATTGCGAGAACTATCTGCCTTCTTTTACATTTTAGTCACTTCAAATAAGAATTTCTTGCATTACAGACGTCTCTTTTTTGTGCCTGCAAATCAATTGCTTGATTGATAGATTCTGACATATTACCTTCCTATAATTGTAAGGTAATAAGATTATCAGCTGCCACCCAAGAACTTCCGAGGTCTGTAGTCTGCAATGTCCATGGAGTAAATCCGAGATTTCTTGATATTGGCATGAAAAAGGGAGAGCAGCTACATAACAGAGACCATGCCTTCACTAAAGGCGTTTACTACATCGGTAAGATGGTGTGGAACAAAGGCTACAAGGAGCTACTTAAACTTCTTCGTGATCACCAAACGGAGCTAACTGGACTTGAGGTTGATTTATATGGCAGCGGGGAGGACTCTGATCAAGTTCAGGAGGCTGCTAAAAATTTGGAAATACCCGTCAGGGTTTATCCTGGGTGTGATCACGGCGATCCTTTATTTCATGAGTAAGTTTGTAGCATTGCTGCTTTGGTATGATATTACCTATTTTACACATTTGGTTGAGTTATCGCGCGAGCTAATTATTGTGCGACAAATAGTTTGATCATTTTATTTTAAAAAATTATCATCTGCCGTTGATTGATTACCATGTTGATAAAGGTTGACTTTTATATTTTTTTCTTCCTATAGCTATAAGGTGTTCTTGAATCCTAGCACCACAGATGTAGTTTGCACAACCACAGCAGAAGCTTTGGCAATGGGCAAAATAGTTATATGCGCCAATCATCCCTCAAATGATTTCTTCAAGCAGTTTCCAAATTGTCGAACATATGATGACGGGGTGGGGTTCGTTAGGGAAATACTCAAGGCGTTGCAAGATCAACCTGCCCCACAAACTGATGCTCAAAGGCATGAGCTCTCCTGGGAGGCTGCCACGGAACGATTCCTGAATGCTGCACAGCTCAACAACTTGCCAGCAAAGAAATTGACAAAAACTCCCTCAAAGCTTTTCATGTCAACATCTATGAACTTGAGGAGGGGTCTCGAAGATGCGTCTGCCGCAGTTCATTTTATGGGAACTGCATTCTTTAGTACACAACCAGATGAAGAGCAATGCAAAGAGGTTGGCTTATCTGTACCTTTGAAAAAACAGTCAACTCCTTCGAGAAAATGGGCTTTCTAAAATTGCTGGATGATTGCCGGCAAGCTAGCTTTCAGAGGTACTGTATTTAAGTGATTACTGCACTTTAAAAGTCATTTCTTGTTTGTTCTTTGTAATATGTGTAATAATGACGTGTAGGAACCAGTAAATGCAGAAAATAATTGTATTTGGATTTTGCATCTCTTTGCTTGTAGTGATACTTAATTAGGAACGAATTGACGAACATCGTCTTGAACCAGGATCATTACTTGATGTACGTTTTTTGTATTGTGCTTTGTTGTGATCTCTCCGACACATATGTACAATGTTTCACGATTGGTATACATGACACGAGACACAGATGCGACAAGTTATCCAAGCAGTGGCGGAGCCTCATGGAGTTGACGGGGTCAATGTGCATTCAGATAAATGGCTTCAGAAAACACCAAATCTTTGGTGATACCTTACTTCAGTAACATATGAAACCTGAAGTCTGTCACAAATAAAACATTGAAAAGAAAAGATTCCCAAACATAATTTTGAAGCACAGCAGTAGCAGCAATAACGTCTGCACAGAACCATTTTTTTTTCTCAATTTTAAGACAAGAAAGGTGCTGGAATATAATGAACTTCTCTCATGAAACATGTTTAGTCAAATGACGATTCTTTCCTTCCACCAAAGTTATCTGCATCTCCAAATTCTTTCTCGCACTTTTCCTGCAACAAGGTTTATAGAATATACAAAAATGAGAATAAAGATTAAAGCGACACTCAGACCAGTTACATTGTGTGCGCACGCACTGTGTGTGTGTGTGTATGTATGGGCTTAAAGTCGAATTCATTCCTATTTAGAAGCACAGAGGATCCATATGTATTGACACAAGCCTTCTCCTTAATTCTAAAAGCCATTTAGTTCTCAAATCAGGAACTTCATATCAGCATATAACTCATATAAGAAAGGGCAGAAAACCCGTAGTACACTAAAAATTTATAGATGTCGGGTGAAAATTCTTGTATTTTGTGCAAAAAAAATATAAACAGACGCCCATTCCAATTGATGGGCAATGGCTGTCCCCCTGCTCGACAGGGTGCTGAATATAAGACATCTTAGAACAGAAAAGAAGCCCACGTAAAGTCAATTTAATTATAGTCATTTAAAATTTATCGATTTGGCAACCTGAGGGACGAACTTGAGGCCAACAATTATCTCTCCACGGTACTGTTCATCCTTGACAAGATTGTATGCAGCTGGTGGCATGGCTTCTTCGACAAACACTGGCTCCAGAGGAATGCTGTGCATACAGAAAACAACAATAAAACTCATCTCAACAAAAGTTCAACAAAATTTTTTAACTTCGAACAAAATAAACCCAAGCATCTCATTTATCGATCAAAATATAATATACTAGAATAGAACTCACATTGCTTCTCCAACAAAATCATCACTGGAGAAGTTATCGCTATCCATTATTTTGATTCTGATTTCCGTTACGCCAATAGAGACAGTGAAAAGGAAGGTCTCATTCCACTCAGGGCTGGATCCTTGTCCTGCAAGTGTCAATACCAAGAAAAACGACAACATATGTTTTAAGAAATGTTTAGCAACATTATTGCCTTTGCATGCATAAGAACGCCCAATATTGAAAACGATACCAAACCTTTCGTAACACTGCTTTTTTTTCTCCTGAGTCCGGCAAGTTAAAACAGCGCAAGTGTCCATGTTAGCTGCCAAATACCAAAAAATGGGACTCATTATAAAAAGAGTAAGAACACTTCGCAATTCAAAACTTCTGTTACTCACCTTAGTCCTTATGCTTATTGTCTGATTTATGACTTAAAAGATTCGAAACATGGCAAGTACAAAGGAAAATATAGTGAGCTTTGGGAGATGAGACACTAAGTTTAGCATAAGACTATGTCGTCGAACTTTGGTGGTTTTGTAGCATGGGGTAATTTTTTTTATGGAAAAGCCGAAGTATCTCACTACATTTGAACTAAATATGTGGTTATAGGAAAAGACATTCCTTGGAATTTTGTTGAAGTTATTTTTTTAACTTTTGATTATCATACACGTAAATATATGCAACAAATCGGTAGCGTCCTCGAAACCTTTTTCCGAAACACAAGAAACAAAGAACCAGGAAAATGATGGCCATTTTAAACCATAACAGAATCCAGAAATGAGTTTATTCACGAGAAGAAGTGAATCCCGTCAAGATTCAGTACCCATTTTAATCAACAAACAGACATAGCTAAAGCATTGATATTTCATACTCATACGCACATAAAAAATCAGCGTCATCAAGTCCTTTGGCAGAAACAAGGACTTCAAGCGTTCCACGAGGCATCTTGGAGATCGGGAGGAAAAGTAGAAAGATTGAGAAATGGACCGGAGATTCTAAAGATTCTGAACAGGTCAACTGCTGATCTCTTATTCTTCTTGTCTGAATTCTGATAACCGACAAATGGGTATAAAAACTCAATTTATCACTAATGTTTAATAAAATTATAATTCGATCTTTTTTCTTTTAGGCTCCCAAGTTAATATTTTTAATTTGAGTTTTCAACATAAATATTAAAAATAACTCTGATTTGATTATTACTAAAAAAATTCATAGAAAATGTCATTAAAATATATGAGAACCTATGTTCTTTTTATTTTAAACATGTAAAATTATTATTATTAGGTAACTTATCTTAGTGAAGAAAGATATATTTCTCAAAATTATGGATATGAACATATGTTCGAGATGTATTATCTTCAGGTTTTATTATAATAATTTGGAATATTTAAAACAATGAGATCTAACCGAAGTTAGATATTAGGAGCAACTAAGAACGTATCAGATTACTAAGATAAAAAAGTGAGTCTCATGTGAGATCGTCTCACGGGTCATAATCCGTGAGACGGGTCAATCCTACCCATATTCACAATAAAAAGTAATACTCTTAGCATAAAAAGTAATATTTTTTTATGGATGACCCAAATAAGAGATCTGTCTCACAAATACGACCCGTGAAACCCGTCTCACACAAGTTTTTGCCAAGATAAAAATATGCTTGATCTAAACAGAGAGAATCATTAAACTTATAAAAATGAGTACTATGAGATCAATTAAAATCATATTGGAACATGGCTTCGGCAAAGACTAAAAAATCATTCGTGACAGGAGAATCTCTCAGTGATATAGCTAGAAGAATGACTATCCTATTTAAAGCTCAACTTATAAGGGTAGATTATTTTAGATACAAAGGAGAAATAAAATAATGAATTAATGACATCCTTATAGTGGATGAATATATTGTGTTATTCAATAAATATAAATAGAATTCAGGTTTCGTAGAAAGAATATCAACGCAATTTTCTTCGCCAAAAATGTCAAGTTTCTAGAGAGAAATGTTAATAAAAGAATACACCTCCGACAATTCAGATACTCTGGCTAGAAAACCACTTTTCTTAAGAAAAAATATGTATAATAATGTCATTTGACAACATTACAAGATAAGATTAAGGGTTATTAACAAACATAGTCTTTTATGTTGTAGAAAAATAATATTCTAATAATTATTGAAAGTAAACTACAAAGACAGAAAAAGAAAAACTTTATATATCATTATTATGTAAGAAGTGAGAAAAGTGGAAGCAGTTCTTAGAATAAAATAACAATATGGTCTATACAAAAGTCAGATCTTAAAAATCTGGACAAAGAAAAAGACCATCAGGAAGTAAGATGTCGTCACAGACATCAAACTCATCTTAAATCACGGAATGAAACAAAAAATAAAAACTTTCAGGAGAGCTCACGTTAAAACTAATTAAAGTTTTAAATATTGTAACTGATAGGCATGTGGATCAAGAAGTCTCATTTCAACCAATTGTCCAAATGGAATAAGGTGCTTCAAATCTACTCCGGATATCGAAGATACGGTTTATTATCAAGATCTGATTCGAATATACGAGTTTGAGGATATTCCCTCAAGTGAAAATATATATGAAGAATAAGAGAATAAATCTTGATTCAAGAAGATTCAGACGGAGAAACAAAGGTTGGTGAAAGAAGTTAATAGAATATATTTTATTATCTATCAGGTTTCATATGTTCTCTACATTACACATCATTCGTAATTGTTTATTAGAAACGAGTTTATTGAAATACCAGAAAAATTTGAAAAATTTGTTCAGTCAGTTTATCCAAAAAAATAATTGAGTTTGTCTTAATACAAGTAACATATATCCAGATTCAAGATAAACTGATTTTACAGAAAAAATCATAGCCTTAGGGTAGAACGAAAAAGACCATATTTCCAAGAAAGAATAACAAGTCGCATGTGGAGAAAAACACATGTCCATGATACCCAACCAACCCGAAAAACGTTTTCAAAGATAATTAAGCTTAGATGCCCGGAATGATGGAGAGAAGTCGAAATAATTTGATTATACAAAACAAAAAAAATCAATTCTCTTGAAATGTCGTATACTATTTGAAACAACTCATGATAGGAATCTACCGAAGAATGATAAACATCGGAGAATTGGAGGTTCTTATCAAATAAATTCCGGGAAAATAACTTGATTAATTGGTTCTTAGACTAACATTTCTCGAGGAACACAAACCTTGAAAACACAATTGGTGTTGAAACTTCGATTAAAATGAACAATGCATTTATAATAAGGTATTTTAGTTTTTTTTTTAAATTTTAATAATTCGGTGTTTGTTATTTTTTAGGAACAATATGTATCACATATCATATACTTTGTGGGGAGACTTTTTCAATGCCATCATGACATACTTGGAAAAAGTTGGTGAAGATATTGTAGTTATAGTTCTTCAATTGTGTCGAGCAAAATGATTTAGATGAGAAGTCGTGTTTCAAACACTTCCATGTCACGAAGTTGATAGTAAATTGAAATTTGGATGAAATTGTGGAATTTGTAATAGGCAATTTCGATTATTCAATTTCTTTTGAATTTTATATAATAAACTAAATGTTAATGCAATGTTCATTTTGAGGGTTACTGTCTATTGCTAGACCACAAGTTTGATCTTCACTATTTCTGCGCCATCTGCTCAAACAATTTGGGAAGAACTTTTGAATGCAAAGGGATTTTTTAGGATAATAGAGCAAGTTTCTGAAAATGACGAGGTCTATTTATGCGAGGATTGTAGGTGTAAAGTTTTACAAATTTTGATCATATTTATTGTGAAAAAAGTGTTTCAAAAAAGTCACTTTAGCTTAGGATAGATTTTATTGTGAAAAATGTGATCATTTTGATGAATGGAAATTTGAGGTTCATTTAACGAACATATGATAAAATTTTGCGATATATTACTTGAATGTTATATATTAAGATTTCTTTAAAAATATATGGTTTCATAGGTTTAAGAATCAAGTTCAATATTCAGTTCGAGTTGTAAACAAACATCGTAGGAAAAGATGTTTTTCAAATTTTGTAAAAAAAAAAAATCTAATTGTACTATCTATCACTATGATCCATTTAGTTTATTTTGTATTTTATTATTTATTTGAATGCTCTTACTTACTAATTTTAATCATTAATTATATAAAATATCATTTATGTACATTAAAAAAATATATAAAAGCAAGAGTTGTATACTTAATTTAATAAAAAATCTGGTCAAAATGAATTTGCTATATAAGAAATAATTATATCATGTAAATATCAGCATAATGTATTAAATGTTTAATAATAAATATATAATACATAAGTTATTGTACCAATATATAATGAATATATAATTGGAATGTGTCAATTTGGATTACTTCTCAAAATTCAAATTAGAATACCAAAGCTCTTTCTAAACTTAAAAACACGTGAAAAGTTTGTATCATTCATATACTGTATAATTGATAAACACATTTTGTCATTCTTTCTTTAACACAAAAGTGATAAAAATTTTGCGATCAGAATACAAAAATGACTCATTTATTCAGTGTTATCCAAGAGGCTAACATTTCAAAATGCATTGGACACTGAAACTACAGATCTACTTGGATATGAGAACAATGAAAATTTTAGTTTGAAATGGATATTTCATGATGAGAGAAGTATAATCATTTTTATATTAATATTTTTCGAACGTGAAAAATATGATTTTTTTTCATTGTATTTTGTATGATTCATATATACATAGAACAATAAAACGTATTGACAAAATAAAACAGATAATCACATTTACTAATTTTAATAGTTTATTACATAAAATAATTGCCAGTGCAATTATATTTTTAAATTAGAGATTTATAAAATCTATCGAGGTGGCATAACTATAAGCGTTTTATTAATTTCCGACAAAATATAATAAAAAGTTTGTTTGTCTAGATTCGTCGACAACTATGTACTTTTTGGATTTTTTTTTTTAAAGAGTTGTTACTTTTTGATGTTATCTCATTAAACAAATTTAAATATTATAATTTAATAATTAATTTTAAAAATACAAAAACAAAAATAAAAAAAAAAGCTAGAGCATACTAATGCATCAAACTTGATCATCTCCAGAAGAAATCACCTCTTAGGAAAAAAAAATAACAATAAGGAAGCGAGTATTTTAGGGGAAAGTATGTAAAAATATACAAAGGAAACTCCTTTCTATATGGCTGGCACCACTTAAATAGCAACGAAGTACATACAAAAAAATAGCTAATTCATCTAACCCCACCATGCAGCTAAAACATTACGCTCTAAACCACACATCGATTCTTCAGGACACCATTGGAATCATCTGCATGGAAATACGGTGCACGAGTTCTACGGGCTTTCTTCAACTCTTTCTTACTTCTTCGCATGGTCTGGAATGAGTCGTTGCACGAGTTCTGCGGGCACAGCAGCAAGTTCTGGAAGCAAAAATGGAAGTGGAGTAGATGAGAGGAGAGGAGAAGAGACGCCTTTCCGAGTCAGTAAACAAAATTTAGTCCGAGAGTAACATGTAAGTTTACCTTCTGGCGTAAAATTGAACAGAGGAGGTAGGGGACGCCCATTTGGCAAACATGCGTTAGGTTCTCTCAAGTCGTCAAAAAACGGATGAGCACATGCCTCCAACTGGTTAAATGAGACGAATAATCAAGAACATGAAGTTCAAAACAGTCATCAGTGGACCAGAAAACGTAAGTTATGCTGAAAATAATCAAGAAATGATCCTTACAGCAGTGAAACGTAGAGTAGGTGAATATTGGAGCAGCCTTGACACTAAATCCACCGCTTCTGTCGGCATTCGTTTATTAAATATCTAAAGAAGAAAAAACTTCATTTAGATTTCTTTACATTAATGGGACTATATTAATTGGGAAAAGAGAATGAGTGTTTGTAGAATTGGACTCATGTTCACAACAAACCTTATGCCAAGGGTGAGCTTTGATCTGAGGAAACTTGAATTCTCTGTAATCTGGATTCATGCACTTGATTTCTTCTCTCGTAGGTGTCCCCAAAACCTACCGTGCATTTCATATGAAAAAATAAAACTTAGGATGCACAAAATAAGACTTACAGTAAGAACACAATACAGAATCATTAAACTTAGTGCACCTTAATAATTTCAACTAGTTGATCTACACTGCTTTCTCCGGGAAAGAGAGGCTGCGCATGTGTAAATAAGATCTCAGAATGGAATTCCAATCAAGTTAAGTAAAACAGAATTATTGATCATCGAACCTGTCCTAGAAGTAGTTCAGCCATAACACAACCAACGGACCACATGTCAATTGCAGTTGTGTACTCCGTGGCTCCAAAGATTAGTTCCGGAGCCCTGTAATAACGAGAGCATATGTATGATATATTTGGTTCACCCGGTACCTGCATCAACCCAGAAATCTAAATAACCTCCATATGATGGCACAAATTCAAATTTAGGCATCAAGATGATGTACCAGCATCTTTGCACTTCCAAAATCACAAAGCTTCAGCTGATGCGTGAGGGGATTTACCTGTAGCAAGCATCATAACTAAACAGTTCAGAACTTCAAAGAGATATTATTCCGAGGAAAACACTAAAGCTGTAAATTTGAATAAAACGAACAAATACTTGTTTAACCTTTTGAGGAAATTTGCGGAAACATTCATAGACTACAGAAGTTAAGAGTGCGTG
Source organism: Primulina eburnea (assembly GCF_022965805.1). NCBI lineage: Eukaryota > Viridiplantae > Streptophyta > Magnoliopsida > Lamiales > Gesneriaceae > Primulina > Primulina eburnea. Next base: position 13,285,924 of record NC_133103.1, read on the forward strand.
GTACAGAAAGAAGGAAGTATTAACGGCCAAAAAATAACCATACCAAAAGATTCTGCGGCTTTATGTCGCGGTGGCAAACACCAATAACACTATGTATATAATTCAGAGCACGGCAAATCTGCAATATACATGAAACAATACTCAATATTTGCGACAAAAATCCCGAGAATGTGGAAAAAGCTACAAACAACCCAGTGACACAAATAGAACGTTAGATACACGAACCTGATATGTATATAACTGCACATAAAAGACAGGCATGTGTTGATTCACTCTGGTATAGTGCCTTGAAGCTCGATAAACGGTTTCCGAGACATACTCAAGGACAAGATTAAGGTACACCTCATTCTTTTCAGTGGTCGAATAAAAACAATGCTTCAGTTGAACAACGTTAGGATGATTGAGTATGCGCATGATCTGCAGTTCTCTGTTCTTGTATCTTTTATCCTGCAGCACCTTCTTTATGGCTACCGATTCGCACATTTCGAGGCACTTCGCCTAAGAGGCAAATAATAATAAAAGAAAATAAAGTCTGTAACTTTTATAGCCTTCCAACCTATGTATTCTCTAGTCACACGCTAGGTTCCAAAATAGACACAAAGCAACCAACTATACATACCTGATAAACAACTCCGAATGAACCAGTCCCAACCACGCGCTCAGCCATATAAGACATTGTCTGAGGAATGGCATAAAAAAGATAATATTGATGATCCCAAATCCCAAATGTAGAAAGAAGACAACTTGGATGAATGTTTACTGGTAGCCATGGACAAAAAACGCCAGGCGACAAAGAAGGATAATTATAATGCGGCAACGGTAATCCAGAAAGAATAAAATCACCTGTTTTGGTTGTCCATCACGACCCCCAACTGACGTCACAATTATCTGACCCGTCTCAGTTCCGTTACCGCTAACAACAGTGGGCTCCATATCCTAGAATAGAAGTTGACATTCGAAATTCAAATATAAAGCCAGATGAAAGATGAACTAATTCAATATTATTTCTGTATTTAGCACAACAAAAAATTATCATAGTGAAAGAGAAAAACCTTTACACTGTCCTCTTGGTTATCAGATTTAATATCATCTCTAATTTTCATTTCTTGCATGTCTTTGGGAAGCTCATCATAGCCAGACTTCTCGGGTCGTCCATGTACATCTGACGTGCTGGCGACAGATTCGGAAGAGTTAGAAGCCATCTGCTGTTCAGGTGCTCTCAAATATTTTTCTCCCGCCTGTACCTCACGGGCAACTATTTGATCTATTTCTTGCTCCACCTTCACCCGTTTGACGCTCGAATCCCCACCCTGCAGCAAATGGAATAACTTTAAAACAATGCTGCCAATCCACTTCCATTAATTTTTCAGATAAAAAATTCCAGCATAATAAAAATTTAGTGTCACAAAAGCTATGCATCAAATGGACAAAGTGGGAAAAAAATAATTTCGAGAAAATCTTCCTCAACCAGGACACCACAAACTTCACCGACCCCTGAAAAAGATTAGTGTGCCCTCTCTGAATACATATTTGCATGAAAAAATCGAACCAACGAAAGAATGAAACTAGCTGATGCAGTAAAACATCACAATCACGGTTACTATTTTAGAAACTTTACAAAAATAAAAAGTTGAAGAGTATATTTCAAAATTGTTTCCTCGTTTAAATATTCACACTTCTTGCTTCCTATTCAGACACAAGAAAATAAGATATAACCCGTTCCAAAGAAGCTAGTACAAAACACAAATATCCTGTAGACTCCAAAATTAGTTTGGTTTTACTTGAACCTAAAAGCTGCCTCTCAAATCTATCTGATCTAAACTTGAATCATATAGTTCGATGAAATATAATAAGAACTCAGATGTTAATCTAAGTGTAACAGTTGAAAGTTTAGCCGATTTTATTCGTATACAATTAGAGCAACAAAGAACCAAAATATAATTGAAAAATGAGATGAAGATGCGGCCGCAAGTTGACAAAACTAAGCTGTAACAACATCTTCAAACGGAATGACAAGACTCACCGAAAAACCAAAATTTCGCCACTTCCTTCAATTTTTATTTTCCTTTTATATACTTTTACCCCAACATAATTCCACAGATTAACAGACAGATGCACAACCTATCTAAAAGTTTCAAACTTTCATTAGTTTCGGCTGTTTTCTCAAAATTTTCAAGCTACCCAAAGAAATTTCATAACAAGATTTTCAAGAAACGGATACCCACAAACAAATTCGCAAACAAGAACACGAAGGAGAAAAAATTACAGGATCTGAAACGGAGGACCGGCCTGAAGCAATGCTCTTGAGCCGACGCATCATATTCATTTTAACCTTTTCAACCGAACACCAACCAAAAATCAAACCCCAGATGGGAAATGGAGGAAAATGCTTCTCAACTCAATCTTTAATCAAAATAAACACAACCAACGATCAAAAGACAAGCAAAAAGGAAAAGGAAAAGGAAAACACAAGAATCAGATGAGAAGAAGAAGCAATGAAAGAGCAGGTAAAAATGAAAGATTTTTTCCCCTCTCTCTTCATCCAGCATAGATAACGAGAGAGAGAGAGGGTAAAGACAATGGAAAGAAAAGGAAATTCAAGAAATCCTTTCGGTCAAAAGTTCAACGCCTAATCATTATTCAATCCGAGCAAATTTCTTCCCTTTTGATTTTTTTGTACAGGTGATCGGACTTTCGCTGTGAACCGTTGATTTCACTTTGTGGTGATCTGACGGTGGACAGAGCGGACCAGTTTAAAAGTGAAATGACGAGAATGGACATAGATAGGTGAGGAATTTATTAGACGACTGGCTGAATATTCGGGGGATTTTGGGTTCTCGGCATTTATAATCTGACCGGGCGTTTGCTTGATTGCAGTTAAATTTAGACTTTTGAAATTTTGAATCTTTAAATAAATGTGAACTAATTGACCCTTTTTGTTTATATGTATGCTACATACTAGTTACTACTATGAAAATGCAATTTATTATTTTTAAACACAAATTTTTTTTAGATACAGTACGATCTCAACATGGATCTTTTATCTGGGTCACAAATGAAAAAAATATTACTTTTTATGTCAAAAATATGACTTATTTATTGTAAATATGGACAGAATTAGCTAGTCTCACAGATAAAGATATGTGAGACCGTCTCACAAGAGACATAATAATTTTTAAAATATTAGATTGTTTTTTAAAGATTTCATTTAAAGAAAATATTTGACATAAAATACTAATTGATTAGGGTTTGAATTTTGGTGGATTCATTCAAGTCTCACCCTATATTTTAGGCAAATGTATAAGTATTTATGATTCATTTTAAATACACCGAAGATAGTTGTTACTTGTTATTTGAAATTTACTATCAACTCAAACTTTTCCATGCAAATTATCCTCAATCAGCTTTAACAAATTGCCTTGAAACGAAAGACAAAAACTTGTGTGAAATGGTCTCACGGGTCGTATTTTGTGAGACAGATCTCTTATTTTGGTCATCCATGAAAAAATATTACTTTTTATGCTAAAAATATTACTTTTTGTGAATATCGGTAGGGTTGATCTGTCTCACAGATAAATATTCGTGAGACCGTCTCACAAAAGACCTACTCAAAAAAAATTATATATATACATACATATATATTATAATTCTTTACAAACATTCTTTGTCGTTCCAATTACTGGATTCGGCCCAGGTTATGTGGTTATTGGGCTTGTAAACAATGTGAAGATCTAAACGGCTTGGGCTGAACTCGTACCGATACGTGACACACTAGCCCAACCCAATTCTAGTTTTAATTCTAACATAGTCGAGAAAAATGTGTGCATGTACTAAGTTACACTCAAATCTATAAATATTGTCAATAATTTTGTTCCGTTCTCTGCAAGAAAATTAAAGGAGTGTTTGTTAATATAATCTCTAAAGAGTGAAGGAAAATAAAAAGGTTTTTGTGGTTATTAACACCAAAATTTTGTTTTTTCTTCTTTTAGTTTAATTCAATTTCAGACTCGGTCATATACTAATTCTGATTCTTCAAAAGTGATTTTGTTATTTTGGTCAATAAATGAAGTTTTATTTTGGACACTCTTACTTTCAATATTTTTGTCTGATCCAAAATTATCTTTTATGTTTTCGATATATCTCAAAATTGTATTTTCGATAAACATTTCGATTAAGATATTATTTTTGGTATTTTATTTATCAAACAATCTATCTTAAAAAAGTTTTAACATATATATATATATATATATATATATATATATATATATATATATATATATATATATATATATATATATATATATATATATATATATATATATATATATATATATATATATATATATATATATATATATATATATATATATAGACCATATCACTACTAGCACAAGAGGGCTTGGGTTCTTAGCTAAAGCCAGGTTAATGTAAGCCCGGGCAGCATATGATGAGATTCAGATGATAGGGTTTCACACGATGGTCATATATCCTAGTACCTTAGTACAGGTGTCGCTCTCGGGTCCATAGGTATGAGATGCCATGATTTAATATCTTTTGCTTGTCTTTCAACACCGTAAGGATGGTGTGACAAGATCAAGATTGATATGAGTCGTCAGATATGGCAATGTAAAGGAGCAGGGCATGGACATAGTGGTCACGCCTGAAAACCTTCTGACGCCCCACTAACGATATTTGTCGTTTTAAATTTGTAGATCCTCCTACTCGAATACTCTCCGTCTAAATCCAGCATGCCCGAGAAGAAATCCATCCGACCCGACACAATCGTCCACTAAATTCAATCTGATTTACCCAGCCGATATGAAAATTTATAATTTTTTTATGATATTACAATATATTATTTTCATGAATATAGCAATACGAGCTATTTTTTTTTTTTTTACAATGAATAGAATAATAATAGATGTGAAATAAATGACGCGTGTACAATGGTAAAATTTACATCAAAATGAGAATTATGAGATATTGTTTTGAAATAGATATAATACATAATGGCCAGAAACGACTCCTTCTGAAAAAAAAAAAGGAAAAAGAAAATATACTTATGCGACCGATCGAATTATTTTCAATACTTCGATAGATTTCTCATGAATATAATTCCTCATCTCTTCATTATTTTTCTATAAATCTGAATAAAAACAAAGGAGGCAGGTTTACCAAACTAGGAACACATGGAAAATGTATAAAATGCGATGCTTCTTGCCCCATTGGAAAAGGTGAGGACCGAGGTTCCAAGATCCTACAAGATTTGGGTTTAAATCCTTTCTTAAATCGAAATTCTCTAAATCTTCCCATTAAAACACAACCTTTGTTGTGCTTGAACACAAATTTTATTTATTCTCGATTTCACCACATGTCGGATCTGTTTCTTCTCTTCACAGCATCACAGTGGGCCTGAATTGTACTCCAATCCCGAGCCCAAATACTCTAGCCTCTCCACAAAGCCCAATTTCGATCCACTAAACCCATTTTCCTCATATATTACAAAAAGAGCTGGGTATTCCTCTTTTCTTTCTTTCATTTTTCTCATTCCTTTCTACTTCTTTTTGTTTTTTACTTTTATTTTTTTTGTTTTTTCCATTTCTTCCACATTAATTTTTTTTTTTAATTCAACTTTAACATATGCATCGAAATTCCTTCGTAGAAAAAAACCAAAAAATCTTATTATTCAATATAATAATTAAAAGTAAATTTTCAGTAAAACACAACGCCGACGGGGTTTGAAATAATTTTACAGTCTTAAAACACACCTCCATCTTATCAAAACCTCTAATTACCACTTCATAGTAATAATTACTCTAAATTTAACTTTCAAAAAAAATAACATAAGGTATTTCACCTATCAAATTTTGTGAAAGCTACCACAAATAAAACAAAGAGATCTATCATATAAATTTCATGGTCCACAATTAGTTATACAATTCAAAAAATACACACACACCTCATTTCCAAGATTAATGACTATTTCAAATTATGGGTGCCATTGACCCAGTTTTTTTTTTTAAAAAAAAAAAATTAAAATAAAATAAATTCCCCATTTTCATTCAAATTCATGATAGGTCTACTTCAATCAATGCAATTTAATGTTACCAATATTTCAATTAGGGTTGCTCTATAATTGTCCGACTCTTTTTTTGGCCACCTATCTTGTCAAACTATTTCTAGCCTTTTTTCCTCCAAGACTTTTCTGCCATGTCGACAAATACACACCTTGCACTGTTTATTATTATTTGGGGTCTTAGGTTCAATTTACAACTTTAATTTTTAATTTTATATGAAAATTTTAGTTTTTTTAAAAAATTTATTTATTTTACTCCATTTTCTGTTTTATATTCTTAAACTTTATCAATATTCAACACAAATCGAATGAATCCTTAAATTTTTTTTAAAAAAAATACGAAGTGTTGTCTCGAGTTTAGTTTCAAAATGTTGGTGAGTATGTCTCTTGTGACACGGTCTCACGAATCTTTATCTGTGATACGGGTTAACCTTATCGATATTTACAATAAAAAATAATATTTTTAGCATAAAAAGTAATATTTTTTCATGGATGACCCAAGTAAGAGATCTGTCTTACAAAATACAACCCATGAAACTGTCTCACACAAGTTTTCGTGGTAAAACTTGTGGGCATGAGATATCCAAAAGTTCCACCGAAATTAGTAATTTAAGTTGCAATAATTCAGTAAAAGGCATATGATTTTTATTTTATTTTATTTTATTTTATTTTAGTGGTCAGCGATGATTTTTATTAAACAATTATTGCGCAATAATGTGAAATGACTAATCTTATATTATTCATGTATTTTGAAATTTTTGTCTTATTTTTTCTCAGTCAACATCTACCCTAAGAAAAGGATAGGTAGTAGGGGGCTCACGCTAGTTGGGACTTGGACAAACTACATGGGTCTTTGGTTGGAGCCCACTTCCATGTGAACGTTGATAGGAAGCCCACTTATCAATGGGCCTTTTCTACGGAGGTCATCACATTTATATTACTGGTTGGTCGTCGCACATGCGATATACACGTGTTCTTTTTAGAACGGAGTAGTTTTTTTTTTAAAAAAAAATTAGAATGAAATTTATAAAATTTCGAAATTGAAATTATAAGAGAAAAAATAAGATGGAAACTAAAAAATGTGGAACATAAATTTAGGTTGTTAAATAGACAAATAATACTAATAAAAATAATAGTAAAATAGCTAAATCATTTGAAAATCTATAGAACATACTTCAACATTATAACAACTTTTTGTAGAATGAAATTATTGAGCTTGTAAAAAAATGAAGCAACGAAACTTTACAATGTAAACAAATTTGAGTTGATCTGTCTCATCGGTGAAAAATACAAACAATTTTATGCATATTTTCACAAAATATATGCCGCACATCTAAATAAGATGATCAATATTTTATCTAGTGCGAACTAAGAAATTTACTTAGTATAAATTGAAATATAACGATTATAGAATATCATATTATTGATCTAGTCAATGCATTGTAGATCCATCATGCCTCAGTCGCCGGTCTCGAGGTATTATAGTATCTTTTGCAACTGAAAACATTGACAATGACAGATAGTTTAAGTCCTAATTCTACACTTGAAAAGGTCCAATTTTTATGGAATTCCCCGATTAAAAAAGTACATTAAATAGTCCATTTTGTTGACTTTTTTTTAAAAAAAAGTAGACATGACTTCCATCCATAACATTAAAAATGACGACGAGACTTGAAACGTCGACATTTAAACTCAATAATTTTTGGAATTGGACCATAAGAAATTAAACGAAAGCAAATGAAAAAATTGCTGTATTTTCTCGATTATAAATTTAAATATATATTTGGAATTTAAAAATTATAATGGGTTCTAAATAATATTATATGGTTATGTGTGAAAATATGTGATGATACATCTACGACAATTAAATCTGAAATGGAAACATCAATGTCCTTTTTATGTATTAAATGTAAATAAATTTCAATGTTCACATTCCATATTCATTCCTGAATTTGGCCTTTTTTTATGATTATAGAACGAACCTAGCAACATCAAACTATATACATTTCCAAATGCCCCTAATTAAATTTACATTAATTCATATTTTAAATTTAACATTAAAGGTCATATATTTATTTCACACAGATACACACATATCACAAAATTAACAAATGAGACCGTCTCACTGAAATTTTATAATATACATATTTATAAACAAAATCAACCATTTTGCATATAAAATGACCGATTCATTTTCTAATCAGAGAGGGATATATTTATGAGCATATAAATTAGAAAGTGAACATTTACCAACACATTTATGTCCTCTAGAAAAGTGCATATCTTTTGTGAGACGATCTCACGAATATTCATCTGTGAAACAGATCAACCCTATCGATATTCACAATAAAAATAATACTCTTAACATAAAAAGTAAAATTTTTTCATGGATGAACAAAATAAGAGATCTGTCTCACAAAATACGACATGTGATACTGCTTACACATGTTTTTGCCTCTACAAAATGTAATTCTATGCAACAATGGGTGGGAATTAGTTAGCATAGAACTTGACAATTTCCTAAAACTTTTTTTTTAAAATTTATATATAATCGACAGAACTCCCAAATCACATATGAAACGAATTCCGTGGAAAATTTCCCTAGGCCGTACCAAGCCGCCAAAGAGGAAAATATCGTAAGTTAGATTTAAATCAATGGAAATTAACTGTCCAAAATAATAATAATCAATAAATAGCATAATATCAAATGCAACTTGAAAAGCACTTTTGTCCGAAATGTAATTGGTTGTTTTCTATTTTATTTATTTTAAAAATAGTCGTAGGATCTAGTTAATATTAGCAAAAATTAAGAAAACACACACGCAAACATAGGGTGGATTATGGGACACCGAAATTTAATAAAAAATACTTCAGTAATAATATCACTTGAAACATGTATATTGTCGGATCCAGCTACTAAAAAACAGGTGAGATTTATAAAACTCGTTGTTTTAAAAAGTAAATATGATATTTCGAACTTTTATTTTAAAGATATTTAGTAAATTTTGATTTTTTTTTCATGAATGTCTTTGTACTTCTTTCTCATGTTGGTAAAATCATAAATTCAATTTCGAGATCCAGAAATTAGGAAAATATTTATAATTAATCTCAGGAAAAACAGTAGGCCTCCAGTGAGATATGTGAGAGCAGGGACGGATCCAGGAATAGAAGTTGGGGGGCTTGAACTCAATATGATAAGTTATATATTATTAAAAAAAATTTACATTATATCGTTCAACGAAGTTATGCTTTACGAGATTTTAAAACATAAAATTCATCAATAATAGAATTTACATCAATATGTTTAGGTAAATCTCGTTCAATATAGAGTGTCAAACAATCGGCAAGAAAGTCATCCTCTATTTTATTGCGAAGTGTCGTCTTCACATGCTTCATTGCTGAAAAAGCCCGCTCAGTAGTGGCAGTAGACACAGGTAATGTCAAAACAAGATTAATGTTCCATTTTGAAATAATTCAAGTTATAATCCTAAACAAGTATATAATAATTATTAAACAAATAAACAAGTAATAGTCAATCAGCAACTCAACAACAAACAATCAAGAAACCACAAATCACGCACAAAGAAGCTATAAAAAACAAAATAAAAAATGTATAGCCGATTCTTACCTGGATTGTTGCCTTGCCGATGAGCAATTCGATTTCTTCGGGAGTCCACAATTCTATTTTATCGCTAAAGGGTTTGGGACTAGGGAGAGAAATTTTGTAGAATTGAGGTGGGGTGGATCAGAGGATATGGAATGAATTTGGTCTCATCCTTGTAAATGGACGGGACTTGATTGGACTAAGACATTGATGTACGACGTTTTTGAAACAACCGTCGCTATTAGCAACGGTTTTTCAAAAAACAGTTGCTATTAATAGCAACTGTTTGAATTAAAACCGTCGCCGATTCACATCGGCGACGGTTTTACTAAACCCGTCGCAAATATTAGCGACGGCTGAAAAATCGTCGCTAAAAAAAAGTGGGCTGGGCTACAGCCCAGTACAGCCCATGAATAAATCCGTCTCTGTGTGAGAGGGATCGACCATGCTCATATTTATAATATTAAGTAATATATTTGGCTTAAAAAGTAATATTTTTTTATGAATGACCCAAATAAGAGAGTCATCTCATAAAATTGACTCACAAAAGTTTTTATGGGAAAAAATTATTATAATTATTTGATAGATGAAAGTTTTTCTTTAAAATGATATTGTCCCTTCAGGATGTTTAAAACTCTTAGCAATTTTTCTATTATAATATAACCTCCATTATTTCGAGATTATAACCATACGAATCAAGCATCAAAACTTACAGACATGGAATATTTAGAGAATTTTTGTGATACTTACTGTTAAAATACGGGTAGACGTGAAATAGAGAAATCGGAATGATTTGAATTTTTGAATATCATTTAATTCAAGTACGTGTTTTATTTGAAATAATTCAAAAAGACTCATATCTTATTTGAAATAATTCAAAAATTGTGTGTGTTTTGGTGTATATATTATATATGCACTTGGTGAATGCTTGTGTTTGCAAATTGAGACGACAATCATACATAATGAAACATATGAAAATTGCACATCAACACATCAACGTTGAGCATATTGTTAAAGATGAACAATACATTAAAATTGTATAAAACATATGAAAAATATCCAACTAGGTGAGTGACACCTCAATATCAATATATCAAAATTACGTATATAATTATACACACACATGTGTGTACGAGAAACTAAGGAAACCGGAGGCCAGATACGAAAAATGTGTTGTTTTTGTTTATTTATTATCGGGAGGATCCGTCATGCTACTTTTGACGTTGATTTTTGGCGAATACATAGAATGAGTCTGGTGTTAGGAAAAGAAAGGAAAGAAAAGCAAGCGGGCAGGCAGGCAGGCAGTTAATGTTTCCACCCAACAGAAACATTTAAATGCATCCCCCATTTAATGCATTCCCTTGGCCCCCTACCCCTTCTTCTTCCATATATATTAATTATTATAAAATTATTGTCATATTAAATAAATATTGTAAACATATTTAATGTAATAATTGAATATGAAATCTTATCCTAAATTTAGAAATTTGGTATATGAAGAGTCATAAATCATCGGCATATAACATCGATTCGATCGATGATGATAATATTAACTCAAATTCACGGAGAAGTCGTTAATGTCACATCGGGTATGGAAAAGCTCAACTTTTGAATACAAGTCGGGGTTAACCGATAATGAAGATACCACCGGTCATTCCTTTCTACGATTTATTGGTGAATCTATACGAACTTAAAGTTCAAATACCAATTTCAACTTTGCTTTAAAATGATACAAAAACATGCGCTAGCCAAATGCATGTTATTTCCATTTTTACAAATCATGGATGAATGAAATTCGATACATAAATCCGTTAATAAAAAAAGCGCAAAAACTTTGACCGCCAGTGATGTGAGTAAAGCCAAACAACAGTAGATTTCTTATTTTTCATTAGAGCGACCGCCGGTGATGTGAGTAAAGTCAAACAACAGTAGATTTCCAATTTTTCATTAGAGTCTAAGTAGTAACGTAAATAACATGTTCAAGAAAAGTGTTCACGCTGTCAATAGTAGTTTCTCATTATTGTATTTGCAAAATGCTATATAAAATGAAATATAAAAGGAGAAATACGACAACATTGTACCGTACCAAATCAAGAAGCAAAGTTATCTATAAAACGTCACACAAATCAAATATTATTCCAGAGTCAATACCCGAACCACCACCCTTGCATGGTGCTAAGAACCGCCGCCGCCGCCGCCGCCACCAGCCATGAACGAGGCTGCATGCTTCGCCCTTATCACGATGCAAGGATTGTTTTAGTTGTGGTTCGTTCTTGACTCACCCCATGAATTAGCTCTTCATGTTTTTCAAAACATCGACACATATTCAAAACACCACACCAAATCAACCTATTCAAAAAATGTCACACGACGTCACGAAAACGTCAGCTTTCGCAATTGAGGGCGGCCTTTATCTTCTGCACCGTGCATGTTATCAAGTTATTAACGGTCTCCACCGATTCGACGGTGAGTTTGGCCGTTGGAAGGCTGTTCACCAGTATCTGGAACGCAACCGTTAACAAAGATCCACTCACTCCGTGGGCCATCCCAATCGGCCCATTACTTGAGGGCCCGCGAGAGCTCGGCCCATCTGGTACAATGACGAATCCTGAGGGGAGCAACGCCACGTAGGCAGAATCGCCACCGTTCATGACCACGTGCATGGCAGGTATGTCGACCGGCGCGTACACAACAAGCGACCCCGCCGCGTCTATGCATGTCTCCTGGAGGATCAGCATGCTGCTCTGGTTCGAGTTCATGGCCTGTGAGGTAAAATGACAAGAAAGTCCTTAGTACTTTTGTACATGTTCCACAGCTGGGCTGACCCAGAAAGCTGACAGTTGACAAATAATTTTGACTTTTTTTATAATTCACACAGTTAAAAATAATAAAATTAAGGTTGAAGTAAAGACACATCATGGTAGGATATAAAGTTGATGAATAAATCCAAAATTTCAAATTCTGTTGTCCCATGTAATCATGATTACATCAAACATGAAAATAATAATAAATTCACAGTGAGAATCGAATCATCAAAATATCACGTGCATATGATTCGTATTTTCCATTTTTAGTTTTCATTAAAAAAGCGAAAAATGTAAAGTTTAAAAAGTAATGGACCCAAAGACCATATTTTAGAATTCCAGGTTTTTTTTTTTTAAAAAAAAACTTAGATCAAGAAAGACATACAAAGTGCATCTTACATAACATAATTCAACATAAAATAAATAATTATCGATATTTGCTATGTGAAAAAAGTCAATTTCAAGAAAATTAAATGCACTTTCCAAACTTCATCAAGTTGTAGAGCATATATGAAATTTAAGCTAGACACAAAAAAATATGGTGAAATAAGAAGCGGGGGCTTACACTTGCACGGAGGAGAGAAACACAGTTGCCATGATCTTGTCCCTTGGCAATGTGAGCCATTTCTTGCATAGGGCCGCCGTTGGAGAGGATGTCCCACTCGCTCCTCAGACGCTCGTCGCGTAGGAAGTCGAATAGCCTTTGAGGCGACACTGGCAACCACACAGACGTGGCGGCACTCACCACAATACCAGGTGGCTCCCCAGGGTCGTCGACACTCTTCCGAGTCATGACCCTTACATCCTCGTCTACATTGCCTGAATTAAGCTTGTTCCATTTATGAAGAGTTGAGGCGCACACACCAGCACAGAAGTTGTTGGTCATTCGTTGTGCCAACTTCAACATACTCTTCCGCCCGCCAGATGTTATTGCTGCGCATCAAACAAGAAAATGGTCGATCAGTTATATATCTCATAACCTTAACTTCGGATTAGAGTTACTATGGATACATGCATGCAGAACGGTGCGTAGGAAAGAAACAGAAGAAAACAATACAATGCTGGAAATTATTCAGATTATATCCGTTAAAAAGATATGAACTCCACCTGTATGATCGCAAGCAGGTACGGAGGATGACATGAGTATGGCGAGACACTCGCATTGGCGTTGGAGAGTGGCTATCCACCGTTCTGCGCCAAAGCCCATTCCAGCCCCAATCAGAGGTCGGTAGAGCTGGTGAATCACACTTTCGTCATATTCGGCATGTTCCACCCATGTCACCTGCAAAATAGAAGGACAAGGAAAAACACAAACGTTTAGCCACAAGTTATTTGTTAAAATAATTTTAGAACTACAATTTTTACACATAAATTTCATTCTACTATTAACATGACAATATAATTATTATTTTAGACCAATGCCTCAGCAATGCAATTTAGGTAATTTTAACCATAAAAGAACTATTAAGCCCCCCCGCATAATTGTATCCACCAACACTCAATTAGCTAGTTTCTCTCTGATTTTTTTTTTAAAAAAGAAATAATTAAAAGAAAACCCAATTTCCTCGAAGACAAAAACCCAAAAGTGGTAATAAATAAATACTAAAAAACACAGCCTATCCGACCATAATTAACCACGAACTATAAAAAAAATAAGGTTCGATAAAAAAAAAAGTATCAGTAATAAAATATTGGGCCATTGGCCAGCACAAAATTATGCAAGATTTGTAGGCACGAGGTATGATGTAGTTTAAACAAACAAATTTGTGGCGAGTCTTGGGGTTTGACCAAAAGGTCTTTAATTGGTAGCAAAACAAACACATCATACGGATGGAAATAGACACCACAGTTGCACAAATTTAATGTGTGACCATTGTATCAGATAGGGACAGAATAGAAACCTAAAAATATTTAGTTTTTCCATAAAAACTCTTACGTTCGTTTCACGGGTACCCAACACTTCAAAAATTAATATTTTTTAGTAGAAAAGTATATATACATCATATCCACCAATTTCATGAATATAAATATGTGATATATATTCTTAGTTTTTAGTTTACCAATGTTAAAAATATTATTTATTGCATCTAAATATTAGGAAATTAATGTGTCCCAAGGAGCAAAAAGAGGAGCAATAGATGGTTCTATTCATTTACATTAAAAGGGTTGATTAGCCTCGATTAGTTAACCCATGTACGGTATTAGTAAACTAATAACCATCCGATCTTGTAAAAGTAAGACTTTATTATAAAAATATACGCGGCACTAGAAGCGATGATTCGCTTGAGTTTCATATCTTCAAGTCCAAAACATTTGAAAAACTTTTAAGAAAAATTCAAGTTTATAAAAAATGAGTCGCAAATTTCTTGAATCTTTAACAAGAAAATAAACATGATTTTAAACTAAATAAATGCTCCCAACTAAGCTCCAATGGTGCAGTTGCCACAACAAACTTAGTTAAAACCAAAAGGTGAACGGACCAAACACGAGGGGAGTCGATTGATGAACACAACTCCGAGTTTGCAGCAAGTAGCAGTCAAACAAGAAAATCCATATTTTGGAAACAAGAAACTATTACCTTAGAGTAGCCATTAGGCATATCTTGCACCACACAGCCGGAAGGCAGCCTTCGGCAGCTCGAAAACACCGGGCCACCGGATGTTTCACGAATTGTATCGATGGATACATCGACAACAGCCCACACACCCTCGGCGTGCTGCTTGCAGAATCGGAGAAAGTTTACGTCGCGAACAGGGACTAATGGTGATAGAACTTGGAGCTCAGCGTGCATCTAATGATAACAAAAAGGATAAGAAATTAATTCTTCGTCCTATTAAACTAAAGAAATACAAACTAGGATAATAATTGGCATTTACCAGCTGAAGCGAACCATTTCTTGTTCCTCCCATGCCGCTACATATAACATCTGTGGTTGAGGTTCTTGGAATTATACAAGGAAACATCTCCGTCCATTTGTTCTATAATCACAAACAATAACATAAAGTCAAGAATGAAGGGAACTCTAAACAATGTGGTTTTAAATGTCAGATGAATGTATACCGAATCCATCAGCGTCTCAACGAGGGCCAAACTATTGATGATCACCATACCGGTCTCCCTCGAAGCTTCGGTAACAAAGCCATTTGGTTTCATACCAATAGAGAGGGTGAATGTCCTGAAATACTCTTCATGATTCAATACTTCTCTCCCACCTTCCAAGCTTTTAATCCAAAGTGGCTCATCAGTTTGGGCCATTTTCACCAATTCATCCATGGCAGACAAAGCAAGCTCCAAGTACACAGATCTCTCCAATGATCTGTCGATTGGGGTGATATTCGATGGTTTAGAAGGTCGTTCAATAGAGAGAGGGGGCGAAATCCCCGATCCGAAATGAGGAGGGCCTGAAGGAAGAGCTGGAGGAAGGGCATTTAGGCCTCCGAAGTCATTGTTTCCTACTCCGAGTTCTAGGTTTGAGTTAGGCATTGGAAGGCCCATGGATGCAGCTAAAGATGAAATGGGGCGGCCTAAAAACTTCCCTGCAAGGGTGCAAACTCGGTCTAATTCGTCTTTCAATCGAGCATTCTCTATTCGTAGATGTTGCTCTTCAAGGGATATTTCCCCGATAATGGCCGGGCCGCCACAGTTGGTGCAGATGGGGTTCCTCATCATCTCCCTCATCGACATGTTTTCAGCTCGGAGCTTGTCATTTTCTTGCCTGAGTAACGAATTCTCATGGCGTTCGAGTTGCGTCTGGGGCAATATTCACATAATATCCCCATCAAACACCAAAAAAAAAAAAAAACGCAGAAAGTTCAAAATTTATCCGCTTTTCGTGTGTGTACCTTCATCTGAGTTCTTCGATTCTGAAACCAAAACTTGACCTGTCTAGTCTCCAAGCAAAGCCTTCTGCTAAGCTCCAATCTTTGCTTTTCATCAGGATGTGGACACTCCTTAAAAAGACTGAAAAAAGCATTCAGAAAGCAACAAAATTCGTCAAAAACCAACCAGAAAAAGGGTAGAAATCGGAAAAAAATAGAAAAGTTTCTTGAAAAAAGCAAACGTTTCAAGTTCTTGGATTTGCTGGGGAGTGTGTCGGTGGTATCTTTTCTTCCTCGGTGGCTTGTCGGCAGCATCAAGATCATCTCCGGAGACACCATCCAGATTATCACTCCCAGATCTGCTCTCATGTTCTTCATCTCTACTCCTCCTTCCACCGACGATGGTAGACTCAAAATTCTCCCCTATTTTCCCCACCTCACCTTGACCCTCCATACTCGTTTGCTGCTCAAATGTAAGTGAAATCCATCAATAAAATCATCCCACGCAAACATACATACAAAGAAATATATACATATACAGAAATATAGAAAGAGAGAATCGGCGTTACGAGGGCAAGAGAGAGGCCGGGGGAGTTGAACAAGGCTTTGGCCGCGAGTGACTGAGAAACAAGTAGGGGCTGCGCCATTGCACCAGTGGGCATGCTGCTGTTACTCTTGCTTCTTAGAGTAGTTTTATTGCTATTAAACTGTATATCAGAAACAATTCTTACACCTACGCCGCCACCGCCGCCACTGCTATCAAGAAAATCCTCAAAATTCATGAAATATCGCCCACTGTTGAAATTGCAGAATCTCCGAGATCTTAACTTTATACTAACATTCGCATCAACAGAATCACTCCATGCATATTTCAGCTGTAAATGAAACGCTTTGCACAGAAAAATATCTAAAACTTTCACACCAACCAAAAAAAATAAATTCCAAACTTATATAAAATGGAAGGAGAGAGAAATGAGAGAGAAAGGAGAGAGAGGTAGCGGAGACACGAGGCCTGAATCCAAATGTCTCCAGCTTCCTCTCCAAAAGGCTAATGTTTATACGATAGAACAAAAGGAAGAAAAAGAAGGCAACCAAAAGAAAGTTTCTATCCTTCTTCCTTTTCTAACAGACATTAAACTCCACAAACGAAAGCCACAAAAAAGCTAAACTCAAAAAAAGCTCCAAGTAAAAACCCTAGTTTAAAGGACTTTTCTTGCTATCTGGTATCTCGATATCTGCATGATTGACTTGCAAAAAGTTAGCTTTTTCATGTCCTACAAGAGTAGGAGAAGGAAAGTAAAATAGATGGCTTGTTTTTTCCCTCGGAAGACTCCGAAATTGTTGCAGAAAGAGAGAGAGAGAAGAGTTAAGTGCAAGCGAAAGAAGAAAGGAGGTGAAGATAATACCCGCAATAATATGTGGAGTCATCGATGCCCACATATATATATATCGCCAAAAAACATGACAGGAAACGATTGGTTGACTATTTTACACACAAAAAACACACTCAAAAGGTTGCTTTGCTTTTGAAATATTGTTTCTGTAACAACAGTAAAAAAATATGTAAGGTATAAATCAATAAATAAATCGAATCCAATATTATGAAAATTTAAAGACACAAGTTCACGTCGAATTAGTTTTATTCTAACTCGATTCAAAGTTTGAAATTTTTTAAAAAAATATTCAAATTAAAATTCAAGTTTGACTCGAAATATTCGAACATGCTCATAAACTATTCGAAATATTGCTCGAATATAAGTATCTGAAATATTCGAAATTTATTTATTTAATATATATTTATATTTAATTAATAAATTATTAAGACACTCGAGCGACTCGCAAACAAAATAATTTAGACTTAAGTTTGACTCGAAAAAATTTCGAGCATTTCGAGTTCGACTCGAATACGAATCAAATATTTTTCTAGCTGGTACGAAAAGTACGCGAACCGGCTCAATTTGTTTACATCACTAATATAAAGACTTGTTTTCTGGAAAATTATATTCATGTTATGGATGTGTTCAACCGGAGCATTGTATTGTCAATCTGTGTATCCCATAATCTACATTTATTTAAATGAGTAGATCTCTTGTGAGACGATCTTACGAGCAAATAACGAGTCAATCTTATACATATTATTATAAAAAATAATTAATATAATATGCATCTCACAAAATTGACTTGTGAAACTGTTTTAGAAGAGTTTTTGTTTATTTAAGATGGAGAGTCTATGATATGAATCAAGCCATTGGATGCTGAATTTTTAGGATAATTTCTTAACACTAGCATCACATTAACTGCATTATAAATATAATTATAATGAATGAATTTCAAATAATGGGAATTTAATAAGTTACTTTTTCAATATTGTTAGTTTACTGATGAGACACTTAACTATGATGATGTCTTTCTCCTTAATTTTTTTTAAAAGAATATGTTTACATGGAAAATAATATCAGGATATTATTGACTTCACATTTTCAATTCAATTAACTAAATAAAGTTATAAAGGACATTAATTTCCTGAAGTAGTCGAGCTTTTATTTAATCAAAGCAAAAATTTGTGTGAGACGGTCTCACGAGTCATATTTTGTGAGACATATCTCTTATCTTGATCATCCATGAAAAATTATTACTTTTTATTCGAAAAGTATTACTTTTTATTGTGAATATCGGTAGAGTTGATCCGTCTGACAAATAAAGATTCGTGAGACTGTCTCACAAGAAACCTACTATTTAATCAATGAGATTCACTAATTTAAACATTCCAATCATGAAATGTCATGCAGGAAATCAAGTACAACTTTATGTCATTAATGTTAACATGCCTAGATAAGTCTCTTTTAATTTTTTATGCTATTATTTTATTTCTTTATAATTATAATAATTAGGTTATGTTTGATAAATATATATGACTTTTTTTAAAATAAACATAAAGAAAGATGGACTCAACGGAGACGAGGAGAGATAATCAATTTCCTCGGAAATGAAAAAATAAATACAAGTTCATTACTTCTGATGGTCTATATATATATATATATATATATATATATATATATATATATATATATATAAAAGTTCGAACCGACTTTAGAACATTTCAAATATTGTCATTGGGAAATAATAGAAATTTGAAAATTGTTTATCTTTAGACTTGTTCATTTTATATGAAGGGGAAGTTATTGAAAAATCCCCAATCAAAAAATTTCTTTGGCTTCACTCCCTACCCACAAAATTGTGGTACTATGTCATGCAAAATGTGGTACACTTCATGTGGAAATGTGGTACACTTCAAGTGGAAATGTGGTACTAAAAAAGTACCTAAGGACTGAACACAAAAAAAAATAGCGGCCGGAGACTGAACCCAAATTTCCCGTTATATGAACATATGTGAACCCGCAGAAATTGATTATTATATTTTTTTCTGACTATTTCTCATTTTTATGGCAATCATAAAACCATTTTTTAAGAACATACCTTGTGAAGACAAAATTTGTCCACTACGGCCCTGATCACAACTTTATTATTTGGCCCACAACCTGTTTAGACTCAATCAACTCCTTCGGACATGTGTGAACCCAAAGGACTTGTTCATAAATACAATTTTTGTTTTAAAAAAAATTTGTAAGACGATTTCATAGATCTATATTTACCGATGGTCGTTATAGTTCATGTATACAATAAAAATTAATAGCTTGACATAGAAAAGTAATACTTTTCTTATGTTGAGTCTAGTCGAAGACACGTTTCACAAAATTAATCAATGAGACGATCTCACAAGCTAGATCCATGAAACTGGTCGATCTCGTCCATACATGCAATGATAAATAATATTCATAGAAATTAATACTTTTCATAAGTTGGATCGGATCGCAGACTCGTCTCACCAGGGCCGTAGTCGGAAGTTTTTTATCAGGTGGGCAAATTTCGTCTCGAGAAGCATCTTGTCTTACGGTTGTTGTAAAGTGAAAATGGTTGGAAAATGTATCATAATCAAGATACTAATGAAACTAAGCACATGTAAAAAAATATAAATAATTTTGTGGAATTAAAAAAAAAAAACTTATATTCAATCTGAATAATAATCTACAATCAATGGTTGTTTTAATTTTGGATTATTAATCATGTACAAATTAAACATATTTTTTAATCAAACTTAAAATATGATAAACTTTTTCCTTTGTCATAAAACTTGGAAACATATAATAGATTCGCAAAATAAAATCTCAAAACTTAGAAATATTATTTTTTGTTTATTCCAATCATTAACTCATTGCAACAAATTCGTAAAATTATATTATTTTAGCAACATGAAAAATTTAAGTACAACGAAGACCTCCAAATTGCAATAGCTTAAAACAAAAATTCTTGTAAACATTTTATCGTGCATTTTTAATCATTCATCATACAACAAATGTTAATAAAACTCACTTCAAAACAACCGATTTAATCAAATTCAAGATAAAGAAAGCTAAACGTAATTATCTCAAACCAATAAATAGATAAAATAATACGTAAATATGATAAATTTAAGTATGATGCATTAATTCTCATATCTATAAAAGCATAAAAATCTAAAAATTACAATCTTTATTTTTTTTTTTTGCAACTAGACAAAATAAAAAATGCTAAATATTAGTCAATCATTATTAGATATGTTTAATCATAATTAAAATTTAAAAATAAACAACTAATTTATAAACTTAATTTATTATTTTTTAAAAAAGACTTAACTTCAAAAATAATAATAATAATAATAAATAGATGTGATTAACTGTACTTAAGTACATTTAATTAAAGTATTAATTACGCTTAATTCGATCAAATTACAGTTTAACCGTTTTTTCCGTTTTTTCCGAAACGGGGCGTTTTTGTCAAGTTTCAAGCTTAAGCGTGCTTAAGCAGAACTTAAGCGGGCTTTTAGAACACTGCAAAATTAAGACGTAAATCAATCTCACATGAGTTTTTTATGAAAATAAAATAAAATTAAATTAAACTGAATGATTAATTGATTAGTGTTATATGTTGAAAATGATGTTTTTGATACGTTAATAATTTTACTTATTTAAAATATTTTTATAATACAAATATAAATATTACTGTTGAATTAAATACAACATCATGTATTTGTATTCAAGCAATATCGATCAAGATTATACAAATTTAATTATGAAATTTTAGAAGTATAAATAATGAACTAAAATTAATAATAATACTAGGACTAAGCACACATATTTTGTGTGCAAAGAAATAAATATTATTTTAAATATTTTTAGAAAAACTATTTTAGAAAAAAAAAATCCAATAATCGATTCTACTAATAAAGTTATACAATAGATATAACTCTAATTTTGAATGAGGTTTCACCGAATCTATTAAAAGTTAGATATTTCTATATTTTACTAATATAGATTATATCAATAAAGACTACTAACCTTTTTAAATTTTGTACTTTTCAATTAATTAATTAATTAAAAACGTAATATATATTGAGCACTCGATCGAGATTAGTAGACCAGGGATGAAACTAATTAAGAGCTGAGAAATCAAATCAGATACTTTTAATTAATTCCTACATTAATTCAG
The DNA here is from genome assembly GCF_022965805.1 of Primulina eburnea. Taxonomy (NCBI): domain Eukaryota; kingdom Viridiplantae; phylum Streptophyta; class Magnoliopsida; order Lamiales; family Gesneriaceae; genus Primulina; species Primulina eburnea. The sequence goes on from NC_133103.1 coordinate 13,307,812, forward strand.
TCAAATTAAATTGGATTATGTAGGCTTTACTAAATTAATACATAGCAAAATGAATATTACTCGAATTAAATTAAATATTTCAAGCATATATTTTGGAAAAAAAATGGTCATCGAAAATAAATCGGCGGTATGACCTTTTTATTTCTTGTGCTGCATTTACAAAATATTTATTACAATCACACACTCAAATGTAAACAAATTAAATGACAAATATATTGTAAAGTTCAAAATGCGATAACGTAATCTAACTGCATACAAATCTAGTAATAATGAAAATTGCAGAATTAATTTATTTTAATCTTACATTTATTCAAGGTGATAGGCATGTTTACATATTTAAAATATAGTTTTTGTGTTTTAAATGTTATTCGAGACATGATTGAGGAACGGAGACTTTGGACCGTAAAAGAAAAATATTTTTATTAAATGATTATTTTTAATTATTTAATATATTTTATATTTAATACGAGATTTTCGACAATGTTATATTTTGATGTGTTTTTACACGTCTAGTCGTATTTTAAATCGATAATCGATTTTGACGAAAGTAGGGACTTTTTGAGAACTCAGCTAATATTTTCGAAAACTTTCCTAAACTAAATATTTTACTTACACTATAATGAGCCTATTAGACCTATGTTATTGGGCTTAAACCCCTACCCTACTATTTATATAAAAAGATTGGGTTCTAAAACCCTAAATTTCAATCAGATCACACGCCTAACACTACGACTCGTAGGGTAGCCTGAGTCACACACTGATAGGCTCGTAATAATTAATATTTTATTTTCATATTTCTCGTTATTTTAATCTCCGATATGTTTAATTGACACATTTTTGTGTAATTTTATTGTAGGAGGAACTTTTACGGTCTTGGAGCAAATTTGAGTAAAAAATGTGATGTTTATCGCATTTGAAGTTTCCAAGATAGAGTTTGAAAGAGAATGGCCAAATCAGAAGAAGTCCTGGAATAAGGCGTGGCCACGCCTTATGACAATACTTCAGCTGCCAAAAAATTACAAGAAGAGAAAATCTAAATAAAATATTATCTATTATTTTATATTTTATGATTAGGGTTAATTAAGAGGTTAGTGGGCTTTTAGCAAAAATTTAGACCCAAACAAATCTACTAATCAAGGAGGCGGCAGCTTTTCTTTTTCTCTCCAATCACAAACCAATTTCATTCCATTTTTTCTCATGTGAAGGAAGAGAGAGGCGCAAGACTCCAAATTTTCCTCCAACAAAATCGTTTGCTCCTTTATGCTTTCTTATTTCTTTTTCATGAATATTTTATATCAAACTATGTTAGGCTAATTTTCTCAGTCTGATTCAAGGGATAGTCTACTGTTTAATTTTACCACTTTGAGGTTTTTGCGCTTTAATTTATTATTCTTGTTTGCCCAAATATTCGTTGATTTATGATTTAATTATATGAATGTTATATATCAATTAATCTGACAATTTAACTTGATGTATGATTTTCTAATGCTAACCATGAATTCAGTGATCCGTAATTATCATGAACGATTGGTACATGAGTAGCGATAGATTAGGCGTGTTGTGCTATCATAGCATATTTAATCTGAATAAATCGGTGAAACTCGATCTATCAATTGCAGCTATCTCGATTGTTAGATTTTAGGATTAACTGTTTTCACGAAACTAAAATGCTGTCTTTAATTAATATGGAACGCTATCGTGCCCAGTTGATTATTGGTAAGTTTTGACTGGATGCTGGGTTTGGTCAATTAATTTAGGAAAACACAAGAATTTTAGCGGCTATCCCTATTATTCTAAGGTTAATTGTTTGGAATAACATGAATAAATGATTGGTTAACCGATGAACAATGAGATAATTAAATAGTGGGATCCCCTTGAATCAGTATTTTTCTCGTATTAAATTCTTCAATTTATTCTCGTTGATTAATTTTCAATTCTAGATTCAATATTCTTTCTTACTTGGTAATTTTAGTTTATATTATTTTATTTAGTAATTATCAAAACAAATCCCCCCTTTTTATTTTTATTATCAAAAGAAATAAATCTACTGTTCCCTGTGGATTCGACCCTACTCACCATTACACTCGTTTTTTTATTTAAAAGGGTAGGAAATAAGTTTGGTGGCACAACGACAGCACACCACACACACACGTTTTTTAGGCAAATTCACGTGAACTTTAAGGAAAAATGCAGGAAGGATTCTTCCCCGTCTCTCCGCCAACGTTCCTCGCATCTCAAATTATTTTCCGTACGTGAAACACGCAAAGCACGCCTTAATCTTCCTTCACTCATTGTTCATACCATATTATGTGTTTGTTTGATAATAATTTATGAGTGATCACTTGGCGTCAATATTCTTCACGCTTTAATATATTTGGATGGAATCATTTAAAATTCTAAGAATATTAATTATAATGTAGAATGAAGAGAAAATCTTGATATTACAAATAATATGTGTGCTTAACTAATCTGAAAAGATTTAGTTGCATGAACGAAATTTGAATTTTGTTTGACAAGTAAAAAAATAATTGGCATTCATATCATTTAAAACGTACGAATGTAATAGATTTCGAAAATTATTGAGCATCTTGAAAAATTAATATAAAATTAAAAAAGAAAGAAATATATATTCTTAAAAAAATGGTCCAAATACAAAAAGTACAGATTTTTGATTAAATTTAAATGAGCACAAAATTAAAAAACTATATTTAATTATTTTTCAAATAAATGGGGTGAGGTGGATAGAAGAGGTGGAGCACATGGATGCTCGTCTTGATATGGAGAATCCATGTTTTTTAAGCACAGATACTCGTTGTAACGTGGAGCATTCGTGCTTTGTAAAATCCTGACATATTGCTCGTTGTGGTGGTAGTTTTGCAAAAAAAAAATTATTTTAAATTATTTTTGAAATATTTTTTTATTTTTAAATTAATTATAAAAAAACCCAACTATTTCATATTCATCTTTATTTTATGAACTATAAGATACACATTTAAATATTAAAAAACCCCTAGAGAAGCCTTGGATTGATGGAAATGCTAAGAACTCGCGCAAGAAATTTGTATTTTGATCCCTCGAACACAGAATCTCTCTGTGGAATTGCATGAAGAGCCACTTTCTTCACCTCCAAATTGTCTTACTTGATTGGCACAGTGTTTTTGGGGAGTTCCTCAGACAATCTTACACACTCTTGGACGTTTTCTGGTGAGACGAAGCATATTGAAATGAAGGTTATATTGTAATTATAAAAAAAATAGTAAGAGATTAAAACAAAATTTGAAATAATAAATAATTTCGTTTATTACAAAACTTGTTCGAATTATTTTATCGATTCTAAATAGTTACGAAATTCATTTTTTAACATACTGGCAGAGTGGCAGTACAAACACAACTTAAAACACGAGAACTAATCAGAGGGAGAAACTTTTCTGGTACTCCGTTGATAGTGTGCATCTGTGCCACTCTTCTTCCAACATTGACGCCAACTGATCACTCACTTTGAGCTCATGGTCATATTTTTATGGGTAAGTTCGATGCTACAGCCCCAACGACAATTTCAAATGTTGATATTTATTCTTACATGTCGAGTCTATAATAATTTCGAGGCAAAAAAAAAAAAAAGATAACAAGCAACAAGTAGAGTTAGTTTAGCAGTAGAATATAACATCGATGAGAATATATGCTTTTCTGCTGATATTCAATTAACACTGATTCATGTCATTCAGAGAATGAAACATTAGCAAAAGACCAAAAAAATACATTTTCATTTTACAACAAGAACTTCCCCTTCCTACTACTTCCTGTTGAATAAGCTTTTCAGTTTACCTCGTTCTAACCGTTCGAGTAGCTTCTTTGCACCTTGGACTTCCATTTCCGTAAGTTTCTTGAGATAACCAATGGCTCCATACGAAACCATCAGTTTCTTACATTTCTTGCTTGAGGAGAGCAATGAAAGGCAAGATACGGCATATTTCTTGGCTGTGTTGTGAGGGCTTGGATCAAGTAGGGCCACTAGATTTGGCACGCTTTTGTTGTTTTTCTTAACTTCTCGACAATTTTGTGAAATGGTCACCAAGCTCGAGATAGCTTGCGCTGCAACTTCCCTGGAATTATTTGCTTTAGCCTCCAGCATTTTCACGAGAAAAGGGATGCATCCAGCTTCACCTATCGATCTTTTTGTTTCGGTTGAACTGCAAATTCGACAAATTGCAGATGCTGCTGCTTGTTGAGCGCCCAGAGAACCAGATTTCAGCACGTGGACCAACCTCGGGAGAAGGCCTAAAGAAACCAAAACTTCCATGGAAACTGATCCGACCAAGTTTTTTAGAGCCCCAACTGCAGATTCTTGAGGCAGTGGGCCATCTAAATAAGCTAAAAGGCTCCTAAGCCCACCTTCTGAGACGACAGATCTTCTAAGATCATCATTGCCCGAAGTCATGTTTTGCAAGCATTCTGCTGCGTACTCCTTGGATCCAAGCAGAATCCCATGATCGAGAACATTGATCATCGCCTTTACGATCCCTTCTTCAGCGAGTACTTGCCGTGTCTCTGGCACAGCCGAAATATTTTTCAAGGTACAAGATGCAGCAGCTTGCAAAACCGAATCGCCAGTTTGACAAATCTCAATCAAAGGCCTAACTCCACCATGCCCGACTATGGAACGAGCTGTTTCAGCTGACATGGACAACCTTTGGAGGGAAATTGTAGCCTTTTCTTTACCCACAGCACTACCGGATTCAACAAGCCTTATAATGGGCGGAAGAACACCTTCTGATACAAGCCAGTTCTCGCAAGCCCCGGCTTCTGCAAGTGAACAGACGACAGTTATAGTTTTTTCTCTGATTCTTGGAGAAGTGGCGGTGAGCAGTTGGACTAAAGCGGCAATATTACTTCGTCCAATGACGGACAATACATTTTTTTCGTCATCTTTCATGCCTTCCACGAGGCTATCAAGAGCTTTATGCTTTGCCTCTAAATGGCCAATCTGAAGCCGAGCAAGCAACTCTCGTATATTTCCGAAAGTTGCAGTGTCCACTTCTGTTGAAGCACTTGCTGCCGCTGATGAAAAAGTAACCTCGCCAAGTACTCCGGTTTTGATCAGTAGCCCACAATCACGTAAATTTAAATCGAGTTTCCCAGCCAATGCATCAAGATCACTTTGCATACGAAGCTTACCCTTGAATTTCTCTTTCACACACAACTCTGCCAATTCAATTGCTTCCTTCAATGTAATAGATATAGCCTGCAATTGCTCTTTACAAAGAGTATTCTTTGAGAAGCAAGGGTGACTAGATAAGTCCGATAATCGACAAGGAATTGATTCCAACTTCGTGATTATCATCTTCCACCTCCCAGTAAACCCTTTAACTTCCCTTGCCTTCTCTAACGCCCTCGGAACAAGTCCTTGTGCTTGTGATAGTGATTCTTCTGTTGAGAGGGTATCATCCCTATATTCTTGTCCTCCATGTTCAATCATGATTCTAGTATGATAAGGATCACGATCACACTTATACAAGAGCACGAAAGAGCTGAAAAACCAAAAAGACAAACCTTAACAAAGACTTCCCATTATCAAAATATCGCAAAAAATCAACAGCAACAGCTTTATTAAAAACCATCAACCGTGTCCATGGATCAGTATACTTTGCGGATGCAGAAAATTCAACTTTTAAAAGTGCAAAGATGAGTGAATCTTGCATATAATAAGTGAAAGAATTAGATTCCACAGATATGAAAAAACTTTTTGATCGGAGATGAAAACTATACTAAATACCATAATTTTCTCATAAAAAAATTAAAGTTGGGGAGTAGTTGTATCCACCGATTATTAAACAAAGTAATCATTAAAAATGACAAATAAATATACAGGGGTGGGGCGGATTTAATAATTAGGGAGCTTCAAGAATCTTGCACTCGTTTACTGAAATGAGATCGGACAGAAAACGAAAAATACCAATGAAAACCCCCACAACTATCTCAATAACTTTTATAACATAATCAATGGCTAAAAAAAATTAGTGTAGTCGAATTACTTAAATTAGATAAAAACAGAAAACAGTGATGAAGACGAAGAAAGGAGGCAGGTGAAAAGAAAGAAGGAAACTTTAGAACAGCAATAACTAGAAACACAGACAAATTCAATGTGCCAATATTGCCATTCGCCAAATACATGTAATTTAATAAGAAAACACAGTAATCCACTGCTAAGGGTAGAATGGCAAAGCAAAAGCATGAAACTTTACTTCACAACATCAGAATCAGATCTTCTCAAAGATAATTGCTTGCATTTTCTCAAAATTTAATGTACATCCCAGCAAATTTAACTAAAAATCCATTTTATTTTCACATGATAGGGAAAAAGACTTTGCTTTGAAGAGAAGGTAGGGGTCTCCGTCTCCAGTTGTAAATACACAAGAAGTGTATAAATAAATTTCTGAAATGGGCCAAAGCAAAAAGGTATAAATCATCAGAAATTTGAGCAATAAATACATAAATGATTAAAATAACAGATAGCAACCTTAAATTGCTTTGTCTTTTGCCTACCATACAAGGCACTCAACACCTTTAATTTCAGCCATCAAGTTAGTGCATCTCTACTGGTTCTGCAAGCAAAAATCACAGTCAAGAAATCAACCCATAAAATGATAGATCAATAAGTATCCAGCACTAATCTTGATATCAAATAAAAAGAAAAACAAGAATTGGGGAAACATAAATATTTCACCCACAATCCACCCCCATCCCTCTTTCTTCCTTAACTATCACTCTCTTGAAACAGGTTTTCTGAAAGAATAAATGTGACAGGACAATTTAAAGATCAATCTTTAAGAGAAAGCAATTATAACAAGTGGCTACAACCTTTTCTTTACACAAAGGAACCTTTTGTGTTCGAAGAGAATCCTACACCGGACAGTTGTTTTTTCAAGACTTAACTTAAGATATCCGGATGAAAACTCCAGGCCAGAAATTTGACATTTTTCAATAACATTGTCTCCAATTTTCATGAAAAGGCACGAATTTTCCTTCAAGATTCGAACTTTTGAAATCCCTACAAAATCCCAGGATCACTCATCCTTGAAACAAAAAACAAAAATAAAAAATTACACAGAGACACGCACTCTAATACTCTCACGGCGGTATCATAAAATGGCAAAAGAAAGGAAATGCCCGGAAATTTTTACCTTTCCAAACAGTAAAGTTGGAAATTTTAGAGCAAAAATATTTTCTTTAGTCGAACAAGGGTAAACCAAACCCAAGGAAATAGAATCACACAAGAATCTTGAACTGATAAGCTCCTGCCAAGAGTTGTCGAGTTGATTCAGTTATTCATTCACCCAAATTTGAAAATGGCTGGCCACCCACCCAATACCAAGTCGAACGAGAATAGTGAAAGCTTTAACACAAGCAGACAAAGTCCCTAGAAAGCGAACAAACGCTCGGATTCAAAACCCAAAAAAAAATTCAAAATAAAAACCCATTCTCTCTCTTCTCATGTGGAAGACATTGTCAGAGCTGTATCCGGTATCACATATCTCTCTAGAATGTGCTGTATTTCAATGGCATTCAAACCCAAGAATGCATTTGTTTATGCAGCATTTGGTAAACTAATGAGTGTACGTTGAGTTGTGGGGTACCGGGGGTTCGGACAAGGGAAGATAAATGTCGAGCAGATTGATATATCGGACGGCCGTGATCAGGTATTGGGACTGATGATCCGACCGTTGAGATTGGTTAAAATTTGAAAGTGCTTTGAGATATTCGAGGGGAGTGCAGGTCTATCCTGGCACGTGTACTATTTCTTCTAATCTTTTTTAAAAAATATTTCTTTATTTATTAAGTGAAAGAGCCCGCCACCTAAGGCCATTTAGAGAAATTTCATCTTCTAAACTCATAAAATATTTTTACGTGGTGAGATCATGTTACAGAAACGAAATTGAAATATAATTTTTCTAAAATTTAATAATTTGATATTGAAAAAACAGAAAACATAATAAAAAAATATAATTATACATAATTAAATTTTAAAACATACTTAAAAAATACTTGAAATTAAAAAATGATACATAATTTAAAATTTTATAAGCAATTAAAAAAACAAATGATTAAAAAATTTCAGAATTTTTTAACAAATTAATTAAAAATATGATATTGGTTATCATTTATTTATTGACTGAGAGACGGAAATTAGTGGACTGATTTTCTGATCTTTTTCGCTCAACTTGAGTTTCGCAAGTTCGATGGACAGAGGGTTTTATTACAGCTATTGCTATCACCATAACCAAAATAATAAGACAAGTACAAAATGTCCCAGAAACACTTTCGTGGCCTTCGCTGATTATTTCCTAGTCTATATTTGCACGTCTATACAGTGTAACAACGGGAGCCAAACAATAAAGTTCTACACCAAACATCAGCGACCCAATCATCAGCGACCCAATCGACACGAACCACAACTCATCCGCTCGTGTTCCAAATTTCCTATTTTCCCAGTTGGTGGAGGCCGAGAGAACCAACACATCCCAGCATCTCTTGCGTTAAAACTAGACCAAAAGAATGTTTCATTTGTAGATACTTGATATGGTCGACGATGAGATAAAAGGACGAGAAATGCAGAAATCCATTATCATGTAGCACTCAGGTTGACTATCCACCTATGCCTAAAGATTTTCAGATTTAATCAACTTGCCAAATGAAGCCAGTATCATTTATGTCTTCACTATAAGGTTATGCAGCTTGACGAAATTTTCTAATGTGAGCTCTCCTGGTCTTGACCGTGGAGACGAGAAAACTCAAAATGGGTAATGATATATCAGAAATGCATTTCAAATCATTCCTTACATTTCGAATTTATACAAATGTCGATATTTAGTTAATGCAGCTGATGATAGATTTGTACTAAAGAAAACTGGTGTCGAAGTTTAAATGTTACAAGTAGAGAATTTAAACTTACAGCAGCTGGAAGACTGGCATTACACAAAGCAACTTCAATATCAGGAGGCGAGCATATGTGCTGAAGTGATTTTCTCAGCATTTTTCCTTATCGTTGAATGCAGAATTCACCTGATACCATTATTATATCCAGTCTGTAAATGCGAAAATTTGATCCTCAGGATGCGGATGCAATATCTAGTAAATAGAAATAATAGCAACAAAATCTTCAGGGTAGCAATACGACAGGGAAAACATAATGTAAAGTCAGGTTTGAGCATTTGATGCTGTTACAACCGGTGACAATAGTGTGATTAATAGTTTAACAATGCAAACACAGCATTCCAATCATTGTTCATCGGTTAATTGTTGATCCCCGATAAATATGCACACCTAATGCACTGGAATAGACAGTTATTCATGCAATTCCTGTAAACAGGTAGACTTCCTACCTTGGCGAAAAATGATTCTCCATCCGAAGGACTTTAACTAGGCAATAATGAGGACATATCAGACTGTATATGAGATCTTACAAAATCCTCCTCCACAACTTCAAGTTAAATACATCAGTTTTACAGCTACCGAGTCTATGTACTAGTAACATGAGAAAAATTTCATTTCATGAGTTTAAAAGTAACTTTTGCTAGCACGAGAAGAGGTGTTATTAACAACTGGCTATGTCGGCAGTATCTCATCAACTAGTTTAGGTCCACTGAGTTTGTGATTTCGAGAGAGCTCATGAGAGTATTGCATTTAGGTGGAAGTCCAAGTGATTATAAAGAAGAAATCATTTCCTAAGCGAATTACTTAAAACAAATTGCTGTTTCCCTCACCAGCACCGCTATATGTGGATCCTAAAAACTCAACAAATCAAGAAATCATACGGCAAAAACCAAAACCAGGAAACAAAATAGAGTTTACAATTGATTAAACTTCCGATGTATGGATGCTTATCACATATTGATTGGTAACCAAATTGGTTTGTCCCAAAGGACACATTGTCTACTCTTCATTTCCAACTTTCAAAATTCTTCGTTTCTCCATCAAGGCCAAACAGATTACACAACCATCTTTATAATTATAACACTGTAGAAATGTGACTAATGTCCAACCAATACAACAAAAGTCCTCTCGAAACCTAAAATCACTATTCCATTATATCCCTAGGCAGGTTCAGCAAACTTATCCAATAAATGAACGCAAAAGACATACATGCCAAAATCAGTACCTCCAATGCGAACTGAATAACTTACCAAATGATCATATTTCGGACAATCAAGCACGTTTCCAGCATAAATGTGGCGTTTTAATGAAGAAATAGAGTAACTATGAGTCAAAGACCCCAAAATTCAAACCTTTTCAATAGCAAGAACATGAGTTGCACCAGCATTCACAAGTACATTAGTCAAGGAACCAGTCCCTGGACCTATTTCCAGCACTATATCCCCTTCTTTCACATTGGCCGCCGCGGCCAGCTCCTCGTTTATCGAAGCATTCAACATATAGTGCTATAAAACAATAACGACGACATTTTCCAAAACGAAACCCAGATTAAGGGAATTGAAAACAAAGAGCCATACAAACTCTTTAAGTTTTAACACGGGTACCGGGCCAAGGGATTTTCTGGGGAAGCGGCCTTGGAGTTGAGTGCTTTGACGGTTGAGTGGTAATCATCTTCTTTCCTTTTGGCTTTCCTTTCGAGGGTAGTGCAAGCTAGTGGGGTTGCTTTTGCAGTGGAGGTGGAGGTGGAGGTGGAGGTGGAGGTGGAGGTGGAGGTGGAGGAGGAGGCGGCGGCGGTGCGGCAATCGTGCAAAGGTGGAGATGGTGAAGCTTTAAGGTGAGCGAATGAAGGCGTTCAAGGGACAGAAGACAAGAGCGCAGACATGCTGCTTCCTGGTGAATTGATAAAAGGTTGAATCTTGACGAATTTTTTTTTTATTATAAATTTATACATTTGTAATTTATCATCTGACACATATTCATTGGTAATCATCTTATATTAATTTACAATAAATTTATGAATAAATTTTACGTATAGTTTCTATATGAAATAGAGTGAAGCTAATACAAAATATAATATTAATTCCATATATATAATATTTAATTTTTAAATTCAAGTTTATTTTTCTGTGTTTTATAACTATGAACATCACAACAATTATTTTTTTCTCTTGTCGATGAAACATACGACCACTATCTTTTGACGTTTTCTTCTAGGTAAATCCTCAGACTAACTTTGTGGCTTACCACTTGACATAATTTGTGTGAAATGTTCGTCCGAGAAAGTATTAATAAGAGGAATCGAACTTTTAAATATTGATCAAATGTCACCTACTGCATCAACTCATAATTGAGAAAATGAATGAAAAATATTATGGTGAAAATTAAAATTAAATTATAATAGGTGATTTACATATGCAAATTTGGTGATTGATAAAAATGTCTCAAATTAATTACGAAATCACATCTATACTATTTATACTAAATTGATCGGAGTTTGCGCAACCATTTTAGACCAGATTATTGTATCATAAAGTATTTAGTTTTAGAGTAAGTTTCTTGTGAGACGGTTTCACAAATCTTTATATGTGAGACGGGTCAATCATATCGATATTCACAATAAAAAGTAACAACACCCTTAGCATAAAAAGTAATATTTTTTTATAGATGACCCAAATAAGAGATTCGTCTCACAAAATACGACCCGCTACACAAGTTTTTGCCTTAGTTTTACCCAACAATATTTCGGGTAATTATTAATAAATTCAATATTGTGTATTGTCATTTTTATGCTTCGACTCCCACACATCACATGTAATTTTTATTTATTTATCCACACTCGTAGATATGAAAAAAAATAATAAATAAATAAAATTAAAAATTTTAACAAATAAAAATATATCTCATGTGCCCCCTATCTCCTTATTTGTTTTTGATTTGCTCTGAAGGTTTATCTAATCTTTTGAACTATCGAGTGGGGGCTGGTTTGATAAAGGGAATCAGATGTGCAAGATTGGCTCCTGTTATTAGCCATCTTTTTTTTGCTGATGATAGTCTGATTTTGGGAAGTACTGATGTGCTTAATTGTGTTAATATTAGGGAGGTGTTGTCTATCTATGCAGATGCATCTGGACAGGTTATCAATCTTCAAAAATCTTCAATTACTTTTAGTCCAAATCTTTCTGCTGAACACAAATCACAGGTTTATACTGCTCTTAATATGCCACCAAATGAATCCTATGAAATTTACTTGGGCCTTCCAGCTTTCATTGGCCGAAACAAAAACCAAGTTTTTGATGGCATTAAACAAAGGGTTTGGCGCAAATTATGGGCTTGGAAGCGGAATCTGTTTTCTGCTGGAGGTCGTGAGATTTTAATCAAGGCGGTTGCTCAAGCTACGTCTATTTATACAATGTCGATCTTCAAAATTCCTTATGGATTATGTCATTGTTTACAGCAGATGATTATGAAATTTTGGTGGAGTAACAACAAGGATAAATGCATTTACTGGAAAAAATGGAACTTGTTATGCCAACCAAAAGCTAAAGGGGGATTAGGATTTCGTGATCTTCAAAAATTCAATCAAGCCCTCTTAGCAAAACAAGGATGGAGAATGCTTCAAAATCCTGAATCTCTTCTTAGTCGTTTTTTCAGGGCAAAATATTTTCCCTCCACTGATTTTCTTCATGCTGCACTTGGATCATCTCCATCTTATGTGTGGCGCAGTATATTATGGGGAAGAGACTTGCTTTCAAGGGGTATCCGTTGGCAAATTGGCTCTGGTGATAACATCAAAGTATTCCGAGATCCTTGGCTTTTACGTCCGTTATCATTTAAGCCTATAACTATACCTCAACATCAATTGGAAGATATGCGGATTAGTGAGTTGAGATTGGATTCAGGATCATGGAATTGGCAGCTAATAGAAGGGATTTTGTGGAAAATCGATCATGATGAACTACGCCGTTTTCCGATTCAAGCTCTGTCAGGTAACGATAGAATCATTTGGCACTATAATCCTAATGGTGTTTTCTCAGTCCGATCAGCCTATTTCTTAGCATTAAATGATGGCATAGAGAGCAGCAAGAGTAGTTCGACAGGGAATGAAAGATTCTTCAAAAAACTATGGCATCTTAATATCCAGAACAAGATTAAGATCTTTGTATGGAAAGCTATACATGCTATACTCCCATCCTGTCATCACTTAGCTTCGAGAGGTGTCCAGATTGATCCTTTGTGCCCTCGTTGTGGTTTATCTAATGAGCATAGCTTCCATGTTCTATGGCACTGTCCTTGGGCGAAAAATGTGTGGTCTGAATCAGCTCTTTGGCCTATGTTATCCAGGTTTCGGGGACATAATTTCATGGAACTTTGGTGCTGGACAATATTGAATGGATCATGTGACGATGTGGGTTGTTTTGCAATGATATCCTGGAGTATTTGGCTCGCCAGAAATCAATGGGTGTTCGAAGGTCGGTCAATGCATGGTAGAGAAGTGGTGTCTCGTGCAGGTGATATTTGGTATCAATTCTTTTCTTCTATACCTGTCAGCATCAGCAGTACCAATAATGAACCTCACTTGACTCATTGGAATGCACCTCAAGTTGGGAGCTTTAAGATAAATGTGGATGCTGCCGTCTTTGATGAATCCGATTTCTTCGGTGTAGGGATGATTGTTCGAGATGATAAAGGTATGTTCTTAATGGCTCGTGCAAGCTGTCTTGAGGGTGTCTTAACACCTTACCTGGCTGAGTTAATGGCTGTTCGAGAAGGTATTATTTTAGCCTATCATCTTCAGTGGACCAATGTCATTGTAGAAACGGATGCTTGTAATGTAGTGGAATCTATTCGTCATCCTAATGCTTATGCACCTGAGGCTTCCATAATCTCTTTTATCAGAGGGCTTATGCTACAAACATCTGGACTCACCGTCACTTTTTGTCGACGTTCAGCCAACAAAGCTGCTCATGAACTTGCTTCCTTTGGTCTTAAAAATTTGGTGGCTGTTGATTACAAAGATTGTAGTCCTTTTTACTTAAGTCAATTTGTAAGAAGTGACTTTATTTTATGATCTATGATTATATCAGTTTCTTCAAAAAAAAAAAAAATATATATATATCTCTATAAATAATTATATATACTATTATAGAAAATAAGCCTGTCCGAGCGCCATTGCATATGGGCTTACTTATTTTACGGGCCAATACAAAATGGGCTCCCCCAAAAATGAAATAGGAATCATTCGAGTTCACGGGTTTGGAATTGTTGACTGCCATCCAAATTTATTAGAACCTCAAATTCTTCACTACATCTAAGAGGAGATATAATAAAAATTTTGATACGTCTTCTATCAATTATGTTCATCATTGACGTGTCACTCACTTAATAAATATATGATTTATATATGTAGAGACAGACACGGTTGGTTGGTGAGATCAGTTGACGGAGAATATATCAAAATGAGTGGGTCTCACGTGAGACCATCTCACGGATCTTAATATGTGATACGGGTCAACCATACTCATATTCACAATAAAAAATAATACTTTTCACATAAAAAAGTAATACATTTTCATAGATAACCCAAATAAAAGATCCGTCTTACAAATATGACCCGTGAGATCGTTTCACACAAGTTTTTGTCAATCAAAATTATATATATTTTAAAGAAAAATAATGAGAAAAGAAACATTGGATCCCCTTGTCACCATGTACCGAACTAGCAGCTCACTGTACACACACGTGCCATCATCCTGTCACCGACGAGCGCCATTAATGCAATTTGGTAGGAAATCAACCAGACAAACACGCACATAAAATATTCATATTACCCTGTGTCTGTCTGTGTGTGTGTGTGTCTGTGTTGTACCAATCAAATTTTACTCTGCATCATGCAAATGTATCTGGTGATAAAATTTCATTTCGTACATTGCACCACAGCCCTGCCATATTCTTAATTCCCTCCGCCGTATTCTTTGTTTTCTCTCTTGAATTTGTACCAAAATATCGTAATCAAAATGATTTAGACTAGTCAAAGACACCCAGGACCGATGTTGCCATATCATTATGATGTCGTCTGATCTCTAATTTAACGAATTAAATTTGAATCCTTACATCCACCTTCTCCAAATCACATATTGGTTATAAATTAATTATTGATATTATGAATTTATACATTTTTTATGTTATTTTTCTAATAATGATAGACATTATAATTGCTAATTTCATTAAAAAAACATAACGTAAAAATTTGTATGAGACGGTCTTACGGGTCATATTTTGTGAAACATATCTCTTATTCGAGTCATCCATAAAAAAATATTATTTTTATGCTAAAAATATTACTTTTTATTGTGAATATCGTTAGGATTGACTCATCTGAGAGATAAAAACTCGTGAACCCGTCTTTCAAAAACACTACTCAAATATAATGGCGTCGTCATGCACCTTTATCTAGTGATACAAAAAAAGAGAAGAAAATATCTCGAATTTGAGATCCAATTATGACATAAAATTTGCTAATATGTCAACTATAGACTAGCTTGATAAATAATATAGTTATGTCCCCTAAATCTTGCACTAATTAAACACACCGACAGCATAATCTTAGAATAATGATGTTCTTCCCCAACAACCTTCAACACAAAAGCATCCTTTTACATTTTAATTTTTTTACAAAAACTTACATGTCTTTAATTTATTCGAAACATCCATGCCTCATCCATGCCTCTACGTGCAATTTGTCATTTTCCTCCACATTCGTTGTCTCTTTTCAACTATATATATACATATACATAACACTGCAGTATTTCATAAATCTCGAGATCCCATAAATCTCCACGTATTTTCTTGGAAAACATATACTTTTTCCTTGAAAAAAAACAATGGGTCTATCACATAATCCACGCACAATTTTTTCGAGCCTTCAAGAAGATTTGGATCAAAGGCCATTAATGCTGAAAGATTTTCTCAAAGATGATCGCAGCCAGTCTTGTTCATCTTCATCCTCACCAATTGGCTCTGATCGGTGGTACCCAATAAAAGTTTCTGGAAAGTCGAACAACCCGTTAAACGTACAACTCTTAAGCCGATCCAAATCTGCTGCAATGCATACCATCTCCGCCTTGCACAAGGTGGTTAACTTAGTCAAGATTATACCTTTCACCTCCGGAAGAAAGGGTAAAAACGATATTTCACGAGAATCCCCAAAAGTCAAGGTCAAGGACATTTTGCGATGGACTTCCTTTAAGGACTTGGACCTGGAAAAATCCACGCCGTTGGATAATTTGACCTCGATCACCGTGGACTCAGCTAGTCGTAGCAGTAGTACCAGTAGTTCGTGGTCGAGTTCTAGCTGGAGTCAAAGTGACTCGACAGCAGACGATTTACCATGTTGCTGCAGTGAAAGTAACGACTACTTCAATAATATTAGTGATGATATGTTGAGGAAGATTCCTAAGGTAATGTTTATTTTATTTTTATTTAGTCAAACGTTTGGAGGGTTGGAATATTAATCATGCACACCGTTGGTTGATTTTTTACAACTTTATGTTTGTCGGTAGTCTGTCGAAGAATATTCAAGGTTGTTAGCTGACTAAATTTTATGGCAAGAATATATATTTAGGAGAAAATGGTAGCATTTAATTAATTTGTTTGACTTCTAATTTCGAGCTGGCACCCGATATTTCATAACTCAAATTTTTATATTTTTTCCCTATTTGTTAATTTAATCTGTGCGTGTAGGAAGAATGGCCATTTGAAGAGTCTGATCAGCAAAGCCCAACTTCAGTGCTTCATGATTCTCTATTTCTTGAAAGTGAAAGACCTGTTAGTTCTTGTCATACAAGCGTTTCCAACAACGTTGCTGAAGGTACTATATATGCTTCAAAGCTAAGCTTTGTTATTTTTCTTGGGTTAAATAACAATAATTTGAAACCAAGTTCCATGAACTCAAACATGATCACAAATTTGCAGGGAGAAAACATGTGCTGATGCGTATAATTCAAGAACACGAGGTTGGAAAAAGTGGGAGCTTGGAAGGAGAAAGGGTAGCGGATGAAGTTGAAGAGAAAGCTAAGGGGTTACTCAGTCAAGTAATGGAAACAGATGGCGAAGCCCATGATGATCATTTGATACTAGATTTCTTCCAACACGAGCTTTCTACGTTCGGAAAGTTGGACGATTTAGGGTTCAATGGCAAGATTCTGGAGGTTGCAAAGTCTTGGAAGAATGGAGAGTGTGAGGAGTTGTTTGAGTGGGAATTGCAGGACAAAAGAGTTGCTTTTGTTAGAGATATGGAGAGGGAAGTGGGGTGGACGAAGTTCGGTTGTGAGGTAGAAGAGATGTGTAAGGAGTTGCAAATAGAGGTGTGGAGTAAGCTATTATGTGAGGTTTTGAATGATTTTCATGCAAAATGACTTCATCTATGGCAAAACCTGTAGCTCTATAAGTTTCTATTGGATATATCGGGTGTATGTAGAGTCAGTAGAGATCTTTTATGTACAAAATTCGTATAAATATCGAAGAAAATCTAATAATGCAAGGGT
The DNA here is from genome assembly GCF_022965805.1 of Primulina eburnea. Lineage (NCBI taxonomy): Eukaryota > Viridiplantae > Streptophyta > Magnoliopsida > Lamiales > Gesneriaceae > Primulina > Primulina eburnea. The sequence goes on from NC_133103.1 coordinate 13,325,286, forward strand.
TTCACTTTTAAATTTAGAAGTATATCGAGTTTTTAATTAGTTCATTCATTTTTGTAAATTTTAAAATTCAAGACAGGAGCTGCTCTATTTACACTTCGTAAAGGAAAGATAGTAAGTCTAGCTTACCTACATACGATGAGGAACTTGCAAGTCGCTATTTTTTTTATAGCCTTGAGTAAACTACAAACCATACTAGTCGATAAACTGCACTTAAAAAGATACGTCTGGAAAAATATAGATAAGCAGTCGAACTCATCAACATTGATCAAATTAAACAATCACTTAGTATATCAGCTTGAACACTCTAGAAAACATCATGTTCATCTTACACGTACAAGATAATCAACTGAACATTAACACTGCCAAGTTTATTTTGGGAGATTTGAAGGTTAAAAAGCGTTCCAATATTTTCCAGAAAAAAATTCAATAAAATATATTTCGAAAAGTTAAACGGAAAAGCATAGCATATTTAAGTGCTACTATATATGTCATATGTGCCATGTACGTAATAAAGATGGGAACCTCACACGTGTAGATTAGTAAATCTTGACCCACTTGCAGCCAACTCGGGTATCGACACTTGGCCTGCATGCTGGCATGGCTTTTTTTCCTCTATCAATCCACACAAATCTTTATATTCCATCTCCAGTCCGCTGACAAAAGAAGCAGATTAAAGTTAACAAGCATACTCCTAGCACCGAAGACTTTCGAGAACAGTCGATGGCTGATCCTGAAAGCAGCGCCCCATTTCTGGGAGGGAAAATGAGTGATCGTAAGAAGAGGAATGATCGGCCAAAAGAGCCGTGGAAAGGAGAGTTTGCCAAGAGTATTGTGTACGCGGGCCTTGATGCCATTGTTACGTCGTTCTCTCTCATCTCTTCCATCTCCGCCGGCCGTCTATCTTCTGGTACTATTTTACATACTTCAAGCTTAATTCAAGCTTACCCTTTTGACAATTCCTCTCGATGAATCTGGAGTTTGCCATGTAATTATTTAACGAATATTGCAGTGGATGTATTGGTTCTGGGAATTGCGAATCTGGTGGCAGATGGTATATCGATGGGATTTGGAGATTATATGTCGACCAGTACTGAGAGAGATCTCGCCGCGAACGAGAGGTCACTCATGGAGTGGGATGTGGAAAACCACCGGAGGCTTCAGCAGCAAGAATTGCTCCACCGCTATCAGGAACTTGGGATGGATGCTAACGATGCAAACACGGTATATACGTATATAATATATATGCACATGCCTCGTTTTCTCATTCTTGCACGTAACAATCCCCTCTTGGTGTGTCAAGGTTGTCAACATATTCGGCAAATACAGAGACATGCTTGTGGGCGAAAAGATGGCGACGGAGAAAGGGATGCTGCCGCCGGACCAAGCGGAGAAACCATGGAAGAACGGCCTCGTAACATTCGTGGCGTTTCTGATATTCGGGTCTGCTCCAATCTTATCATTCATAATCCTCATCCCATTCACTGACAACCATAACATTAAGTTCATTGGAGCCTGCATTCTTTCGGCTGTAGCGCTCGCTCTTTTAGGCATTGCAAAGGCGAAGATCGCTGGCCAGAATTACTGGGTCTCGGCTGGCATAACTGTTTTCAACGGGGCGATTGCTGGTGCCGCCGCTTATGCAATCGGGTGGACACTTAGGAATGTGGCTGGATTGGAAAATTGAACATGTTTTCAGAGTATCATTTTTTTCTTGAGGCTAATCCTTGAGATATTCTGTTCAGAATATCAATTACATATATTATGGCTTACACTACAATATTCAATCTTTGAGGGTACGATCTATCTTTCATAAGATTTACTGTCGGATATCATCGTTAAATAAAAATAATATAAAAATATGTAGTAACGAACAAAAAGAGACGACGACCTCTCGTTTGATCCTATCAAATTGCCATCTTTAAGCGATACAAAGGAACAAAAATGGATCCAATCCACAGAAATCTAGTTGCCTTCGTTTAATGCCAACTCCAATGCATGCTCCGCCTCTTTCAAAAATCTACGAGTCAGTTGCTTCTGCCCTCGTCTATACACGATGCTACACCATCTGTTTCTGCTCATCGAATGGAAATCAACAGGGCCACTGGTACCACAATAGCCATAGAAAACCAAAACAAAACGGTGCCATCAACTTTGCCACCCGTAAGAACGAGTCTAAGGAACTTGCGCTAAATACACAAGCGTATTATTAACTTCAATTTGTTTATTATACCTTTTCTGGCTTTCGGATATTTTTTGCATGCCGTCTTCCTTGAGCAACTTGGTGTCGTTTTCTTCCGTACCTGAACCCTCTTCAAGTTCCAGCATCCTTCACATACAAAAAACATAAGTAAATGCCGTGATAATAGTGAAAAACTTGCACCATGCTGTGGTGTTTTTATGGGAGGATGAGTAGTCTTTGATTAATGGGGTTCTGCTTAAAGTTTAGTTTAGAAGTTTTGCTGAGCTAAATTGAGTCCAATCTAATCATGTAAGGGACATAGATGGAGTGAGTATAGACTTCAGAAGTAAGAGGGAAAAAAAGTTCACAAGGAATATTGCAGAAACATCGTTCAACTCAGTACATATTAATTGGATCGTGGTCAGTAATGTGTTTTATGAAAATTACTAATTTGCATTGCCTTTAGAGTTGTTACTTAACTGTGCAGAACAATTAATGTGGCAACCGAGCTTTGAAGTTTCAAAATACAGGAAATGACATCGACCCTAGAACATAGAGTTTATGAAAGAACTCAGGACCAACTCACGAGATTCAGTTGTATTGCTCGTAAGTTAGAACGATACACATGCAACCTCATACCTAAAAACATAGTTGTCACGAACTATATTGAACTATATTAAATTGGCACCAGGTTAATCAATAGAGTAAAGGCAGAAACCTACTTCATGTTAAGAAGATCAACAAGTAACTGTAACGCCCTTGAATCCCCGCATGCTTCCCATATTGCTGCTCGAACATCCATTTCAGATGGCTGTTTCTCTTCTCTAGAAACTACAAGCTTTGGGAAAAATGTAGATTTCGGTAGGTCAATAAGATCGAATCCATGTAACCTAAGTCATCAAGATATAATGGCACATTTTTCTGAAGGCATATAGCCAAAATCATTCACAATCCAAGTACTTTTCTTTTTGTATAAAAATAAACATAACACAGCGAGAGAATGAAAATCATGGCAACAGATATAAAACAGAAAGTATAAAAATAAACATAACACAGCGAGAGAATGAAAATCATGGCAATAGATATAAAACAATTGCACACACGACTACATGTATATGTGTGCATCGTGCACGTTATTCAGATTAACACAAGAGAAATTACTGGAACGATGCAACTTTTTTCATAGAAGCTAACATCCAAATAGTTTCCAAAGCAAGACGAATAATGCAGCCAAAACTTAAAACATACTTCTTCAAGTAATGACGAAGCCTTGTAAAGCTCGTTCTCTCTCATCCCTATTGTCCTCAAGGCACTCAAAAACTCTTCAGGAAAAATAAGTTTACTGGCATAAGAGGGCACGCTGCGGTCGCCAGTCCAACTATAATTGAAACCTCGACCATTTGTCTCCTTGCTATTAGCTTCTCCAGATGAACTTTCAGGGAAAAAACCACTGTTTAGCAAACTCCTAGGTAAGAGGCACCTCAACTCGCATTTCTATACAAAGAAGAAAAATGAGAAACCTATTACGTTTAACGAAGTAAAATCTTAGAATGTCAATTCGATTTGATTACTTCTAGAATTTGGTATTTGTGCATTTAATTCATTCTTTTATAATTAAATCTTTAACAGTTAGCAACTTTATTATATATATATAAATTTGTTCAGCACTGAGCTTGTCAATATGAGATGAAAAAAACTGGTACACTATCTTGACCTGTGCTTCAAGAAGCTGCCCTTTGGCCTCGGAAAAAGGAACATCAGAAATAGCTTCCAGAGGATAATGAATCTGCATCGTAGAAAATATAGGCTTTTATCAAGCATTCATAACAACTACTGTCAGTAAAAACTTATATTTTATATGGAGCGGAGAACAGAAAATAATTAAAGAACAAATTCAGGAAATAAATTACCATAAGATAGTCATCTGGATTATCCTCCATAACAAATCCATACAAGTACAGCAACTCCTGCATCAAACTCTGATTGATCATGGAATTTTGAAAAAGAAACAGAAAATTCCTGATTGCTCTAGTCGTCATCTGTATTTCTGATGATTAACCTTGAAATATGTAATTTCACAGCAAACTATCGCATGCACGGATTTTGTTTCACTTTATCAATATTACTACCCTCCTACAGAAGAAAGCTACAAATTCTTGAACAAAAAATGTGATAAGAAAAAGAAAAGTTGTTGAAATAGAAAGAATTATACAAATGTTAGCATGGTCTGCATAAGGATTTTAGAACAAAAGAAATTTTCCTTTTCAATCATTTTTGAAAGCATCTGAAATTCTAAACAAATTATTGCCTCTCCAATGAACAAGATACCTCACAAATTAACAGAGCTGGTTAGATTACAGGTCCAATTGAGAACAAATACAGCAAAACTCTCTATTCAAGTCTTGTAAGAGAAAAGAAAGGAACATCATGTACATTAATACAGTTAAATTCAAGTCGTTATTTCACTCCATGAAGTGAATAGCAAATCTGGTTTTTCAAAAGTAACTACGCTGTCTTTCCCTAACTAGATAACATTTCTTGTTGGAATGCATTGTTTACTAAATTTCCATAAAAAAGAGAATAAATTTGTATTCACCACTTGAAGAAGAAATCAGGTAAGTGTTGTAGTTTGTATGCAGTTCTCATAAAACAATTCAAATAAACCTCTACAAACAAAGTGTCTCCTGGAAAATTCTTCACAGAAGTGTAATATACCTCATTTCCCTTGTTACCATAACTGATAGAAATCTCATTCTCGACTTGGAAATGATTTTTCCCAACTGAAAAACAGTCATTTTATCAGCTACACAGAAATCAGGAGAAGAAAACAGTCGAAATAAATTACATAAAGGCAGCACAATTAAAAAAGCTCCATATGTCTTAGCGACATAAAAATTGGTTGTGACAATGCGTAAATAATTTGTAAAAGGAATAATAAAATCATAATTGACAGAATTGCACATAGCAATTCAAATAATAGCGATCGATTTGGTAAAAAAAGACTTTACAACAAATTTGAAGTGATTTAGTGGACTATTCCAATTTTATTAGATTGAGAAAAGATGCAAATAACACCACCACTAGCCTAAAAATCAATCCTCGTTTTCATTGATTCTTACCTGAAAGTAGGTACATGGAAAAAGGAATTCCGGTTGTTGATCCAGTTCCATCAACTTCCCAAGTTGCTGCAGCTTTTAAGTCTTCAGAGCCAAGCACGCAGAAATAAGAAAGAACAGCAGCAATCAAGATCAGAAATTTCCAAATTATACCACCTTGATGTATAAGGTGAGGAGGAACAAGAAATTTACATTTAATATGACATTCAATTATGAAATTAAAATTAATATAAATAAATGATAAAATTTTCAAGAAATAGCTAAGAAACCTAAAAAAAAGTAGTCAGAGGTGGAAGAAATGTGAAATTTATCGACAGAAATTTAAAAGACACGTGTCTCAATTAGCCGTCTGCGAATTATGGAAAAATCATTGAAGCACGCATATTACCATGATTGCAGAAATCAATGCCGGGGACAAGACCCTCAACCCATATATTCTCAACTTCTAAAGTGGAAGCAACTGCGGAAACTTGGATAGCAGAGTCATTTACCTGGAAATCTGATTCAATTACGAGAAGGCAAACTCTGATATATTTTCATTATGAATGAGAAGAAAATTTACAAAGATCGTATACAGTTGGAAAGAGAAACCTCACTTTTTCCACTTTCAATATTAACCAACTTTTCAACAGAAACATAATCAGAAGGTGCAGCAGGTCTCATGCTGCTTGTTTTTTCTTGCTCTTCGCTTGTTTTGTCTTGCTCTTCTGAAACTCTTGGAAACACATATGAACACGGAAAGGGAATATTTAATGCCCTAGCCCAAAATATAGAATTTGCCCTGCAAAGACATCTAGTGTGCAATATCAGTAGCCTATAACAGGAATTTTGATCGTGTTGTTACATGCAAGCTGAGGAAATAGTACCAAAGGAAGTCTTCAAATATCACTTCACTGCCTAAACTGCAAAAAAGATAGAAAATTGTGAGCAATGTTTGATGAATCCAACAGCTTAGTACACAACTTGAAAAAACATAAATACTTCATTAGTACAAAAGTGTAGAACACGCTAGTATAATTCAAGCACCATGGTTAAAGAACCATCATATAGCAAAAAATTCCATGTCCCCAATATCCAATTGATTTTTCCCCACACTCCACTTATGATCACCTTGTCCTTCAATAAATCACACAGTTGAGAAGCTTAACAAATTTGCCTCATCAACACCATTGGTTTTTTAACCCTCTTTAAAATCGACATAGGATCACTAACATTTGATTCGTGTTTAGATAATTTTAAACGGGTTATTCAAGTTGGTATTTGGGCTCATGTGGTTTGTTTCTCTCTCCCATTCATTAACTTAATGTGGAATTTATTCTTATATTTCTGACCCTTACGGCTTCTTATTTACAAAGGTGATGTATTCCTTCACTTTCCATAGGTGCCAAGGGTTATCCAACAAATGCTTATTTGGTTTACTAGTAAGTGAGTTTTACCTCTAATTTGCTAACAGATCAAGCTATTTTGAATCATAATCCTTTGTTATTCCATTTTATATGCTAAAATGGTGTTTCCTCGTAATTCTTTTTGTAAGTTATAGAGTTTTAATGCACCTTCCTGAATTGCCATCATGAGCCAACAGCTTCTCCACCAATTTCTTCACTTTTTCTTCAAATAGAGACTTTAATTTTTTCTTCTGCAATACAAAACTATCTTCAGTCTCTTATCCTAAATCGTATATAATATAGAACATCAAAAGTTTTTTTTTTTAAAAAAAAAAGACCATGTGGAGAGAGGTTTAAAAAGTAATTTTTTGAACTTGGGAATGTTCTCAGTATCATTATGGTGGGAAAGTATACTTGAAAATCCAAGTAATTAAAGCCAGACAGTTGCATGACTTGCATAAATAAGATGAAACCTGCATTTCAGTAGCCCGATGTAACGTGGTTCCCTTCAGCTCCAAAAGGTCATCTTCAGAAAACCAAAGTGGATTTCCAAATGTATTAGGAAGCATATCAAGATACCTAAAATAAGGATCACAGTCAATATCAGCATTCAAATTAAATCATGCCATAAAAGACTTTTTTCAGCAGCTTTCAACTTCTTGAAGAAGAAAGGAGAATATAACAAAATTTCCTACGCACGGATTCCAATAAGAGTTCTTTCGTAAACGCTCCACCATTAGAAACAGCATTATCAACAATCGATCATCTACCTCCCCTTCATCAAGCATTGCCCTGCATTCAGGTCCAAGCAAAGGATCTTGTAGTACCCTCATAGGAGTAATTGCTAAATCAAGTGGAACCGCCAGCAGAATTCCTGAATTCAGGGCAAGAAAAATCACACAAGTACCTCATCTTGACTTTCAACAAAATGAAAAAATAAGCATGAACAGATTAGTCCAGTTATGCCTTCTGTCTCAGCAACTAGATCCGAATTTTTTTTAACACACTATATATCTTATCCATAAAGATGATTTTATATATTTCACCAAATTCTATGCATTCAACTACAAACATTATGATATCTGTTCATTTACACGCTCACGCCGAAATCGACAAATCAAATATCATAATTACCATGTACCTGCCATTTGATTTATGAACTGCATGTATCGTGTGAGAGGGAACAATGCTTCCGCTTTTACACTGATTGGTTTTCATTTAGAGTTTGGTATTATTAGTACAACATTTAATATTTCCACTCGAAGTAAAAGTAATCGACTCCAGAAAACTGGAAAACTGCCAGTTCCCCAAAAGATTGGATCTTTCATGTTTTTAATCAGTTGTAATGATGGATGCCAAGATTTGAATCTTTTTTATCCATGATTCTTCGAAACTCAAAGAAAAAAGGTAAATACTCAAAATTATCACCCCGGATGGCCAATAATTTTATCCCATGATGCATTCGTGCGTTTCGGCCAGTCGGAAATTATAATTTTCGAATGTAAGAGATTTTCTGCGTGCCTCAGTCCTTGACCAATTGTTAAGTGCATCGCAATGAAGTGGATTCAAATTAATTAAAATTCGCTAAAAGCCAAATTACCATCAGGAGCAACATCAGATGAGTAAACGCCAAAACCTTTGTCCGAGCCACAATATTTGATATCACAACCCCGTAGCTCCACTCCATTCACCTGAATTCAAATGCCAAGTGACAAGTTTCTTCACTTAATAATGATTACGAATAAAATGCACAAAATTAAAGATAAGAATATAAAAATTTAATGCTTGAAGAGATGTCAGGGGACCTTTAGCCACTGAAGAAAAAGCTCGAGCTTTGCTGCTTCTGAACTCGTCTCCATTGTTGAGTACATGCGACTCTGGACTGAGGAAAATAAAAAATTTAACAATTTTAAATAAATGTGTGCTTTCTCAAAAATTGCACTTTGGCACTCAAGGTTTTAAAAATACTATTGTTGTACCATGATTTTTTCTTTATAATTTACTCTGAAAATTCTAGGGCAGGTTTATGCAACAGATCAATTTCCAATAAAATTATACGTCCAATCCATTTATTTACATAAAAACCAACTTTTTTAAAAAAAATTATTTGCTAGATCAATTTATTGTAACCGAGTTTCAAAAACAAGATCACATCCCAATTCCGAAATTGGTGATTTATGCGTCACAAACTACGAGTCATCGACGTCGTAATTTGATAAATTATTTTTCATCATCGTGAAATTAATATATTTTAGGGCATTTTTTGGCTAGGGTTTCAGTTCAGTCATCACATTATTTCCATTAGGCTACTACTTTTCATATAAGTCAGTTTATGCAATTCGTTTTAGCGTAAAATTCAATGGAACTAATTAAGTCGAACCTACATTGGATTACTTCCAAGGAAGGCTATAAATTAATTTAGGTATTAAATGCTTCTCCGATGGAGTCAATTTGGAGAAAGCTATAGATTACAATATATTTTATTAAATTTGGTATTTTTAAACAATCCTAAGAAATAAAAGAAGCAATTCTATCATTCCAAAACAATAGTGAATTTGCTTCTATTTTTCGAAAGAAGTGTATAAGTCGAGTTTTAGGTCAGATGAATTTCACATATAGTTTTATTGTTAAAAATGAAACAATATAATATAAATCAAATATTAAATTTATATCTTATTTATTCACATATTATTTATACGGTTTTGTTCATTATATATACATGGATAGTATTTTTATTCACTCAACACATGATATAAGTTATGCATGGATAAATCATTGTCGCTCATTTTAACCATGAAATATTATATAAACATAAACATGTAATTGAAATTTATTTTCTTATTTTTCTAGACAATAAAAATACATTTTAAATATATATTTTTGAAATTCATAGATCTAAATCAAAAATTTAATTTCCAACTTTCTTAAACTCTTTTTTAAAAATCCATTTACATACCACCATTTTTCTTTTTAAAAAAACTCACACACACCAGTATTTTTAACAAAATAAATGTTTTATCCAATTACACTATTAAATTATTTTATGTTTTAAAATTTAATATTTTCAATATAAAAGAATTATTCCAATTTCGAAACATCGCTGCATTTCCCACGATTCCGAGTCGTTTCTGGCATAATGCAGTCAAAAAGGGGAGTTGAGTCACGTAATACCATAGTGGTCACCCCTTCCGTGCTACCCCCCAAGACCAATAAACCTCCCACTCCTCCAACTTCCGGCGGCGCCACCACCTCCTCATGGCGGCAGACACCACGTCCCGGCTGCGGTTCCCATCAACCGTGCTCTTTATTCTCACCCTCCTGCTGATACTAACCTCGTCCATCCAGGGAGATGGCCATCATCGTGTCTATATCAGAGGAAACCAGCTGAAGAGTCGAGCTTGCGAAGAAATCTATGTCGTCGGAGAAGGAGAAACGCTGCACACCATCAGTGACAAGTGCGGCGACCCTTTCATCCTGGAGAGGAATCCTCAAATCCATGATCCCGACGACGTTTTTCCGGGGCTTGTAATCAAGATCATCCCGTTTAATTAAGCTGTAATATTGATCTTAGCTTCTGGTGAATATTGAATTTCATAGGTTCGTTTACTTTGCATTTGAATATGGGAAACTTAACTGAGTGGCCTGTGAAGAACTGTAGCTCAGTTTCTTCCGGTCTTTCTACAAATCATCGCGTGCATGAAAGTTAATTTCCTCGATCTTTTTTGTTTTGAATCAACTTGCTTTTTGAATACCAGTTTAATATCTTGTATTTATTATAGGAAAAGTACAACAAAATTAAAATTAAAGTCATTGTTCAAAATGTATCCCACAGTTGATTATGTAAACGTATACCAAAATTAAGAAACTGAAACAGTTTTATACGGACTACGGTAATTATGCGACAATTAAATTTTTAACAGGGGCCGACATGTAACTGTTGGGGCCTCCTAAAGTTAACCGATGACTTTATGTCGTACTGTTAATTTATAATTTTATATAAAAAAAATAACTATTCGCTTGAGTCATTTGTAGATCTGTATAATTTTTTATATAGATTTATTATTGCAAATCATCATTTGTTTGTGAGACAAGATGATATTGAATGAAATAAATATGTATAATCAATTAATGACACAAATATTTGTTATTCCATTATTCAATAGACCAAGTCTTTTGAAATGATATCACTGTTAGATTTATAACATAACATTGGTGACGTAGAGGAAGGACGATATAGAAAATAGTCGATAAAAAATTATAGATTGAGTTAACATGCATGATGAATCCACTTAATACTAAAAAAAAAAGTACGTGAAAACCTTCTAAAATAGATTGATGTGAACGTCGACTTCTCAAAAAATCGGCGATATTACAGATGCTTCGTATTGAATCTTAAAACTAATAAATGGTAGTTTATAAAATGAGGAATGATATAATACGCAATAATCAAGATTTTTGTGATGATATCCTGTTCAGACTTTATATGCTATTATTTATTAATTTTAATATTTGGCGTGAGATATTTGTTACATAACATTTGCTTCAATTTATAACCAAATGAAAACTAGAATTAAAATTACCAGGAATGGGAATCAAAACCACAAATGAATGGTTTACGAGAACTGAAATTGCCAATTTTAGAAACAAAAATAAATTATTGAGCCATATATATTTGTTTACCAGGTATGATTTTAGATAAAGATATTTTTGAATTTTATTTTATAGCGAGTAAAATTCCAGGAGTGATAATATCTGCACATCACAGATTTCTTACAAGTTCATCGCGCGCGCGCATGTCAACGAAGAAAACCCACTAATGGATTCGCTTGTAGCACTGTTCTCATCTGGGTTTCAGAGTCAACCGCAATTAGGCGGTGTCTAGGGTTGCAATTGTATTAGCATAAAATCAGGTGGGACAGAGCTTAAATTGCTTGTTCTTGGTTGAGATCAATCTTTTAATCAAATGGATTCTTACAAGAGATGGGTTAGGAGGAATCGAGATTACGTGCATTCCTTGGAGTCATTAGCTAATGTAAGCCTGCTGCTGAACTTGTCCTCTTGTTCATTAACCACCCGAGTATCTTTGCTTATGTTGGTTTAGTTGTTTTCCTTTGGAATACATGTGTAGTCATTTGAATTTGGAGGGGCGGCAACCTCGCTGGATTATCCCTTTTGTTACGAGCATATGATGATTGCTTAATGCATAAATTGTTTTTCTGAAGATTTTATACAGCTAACTAAAATAGAAATCTTATGGGTTTCGGAGCATTTATGCTCTGTGGTTACTGTGGAGGTCCTGATGTCTCTGAAGTTAATAAACAAAACTTGTTGGTTACGATATAATGATTTAAAGAATAATTTGTCATATGATCAGATGCATTTCTCGGTGGATGCATGAGTAGCTGCATGCCTGCCCGCAAACACATTTCTGGTTTAAGTGGTAAAATGACAATTTGAAGCAAAATGAGTCACTATTTAAGTTTGACTTATAGCTATGACCTTCATGAGAAGATATGGCGAACTTCGCGAGAAGTAATCACATATACCTGTTGAACTCAATCCTTTTGAAGACTTACGCTCATTCGTGGATTTCTTTATCTGTGTTGCGTTTCAGGATTGAAGTCTCTTTCCATGAATCTTTAGTTTTTTGCAGTATGTTTATAATGTATTGAGGAAGCTGATCAGGGTTTTTGATTTGATTTCTCGTATGCAATTTATTTTCTTATCTGGGATGTATTCTACTGCTTTCTTTTTCTGTTCATATCATTCATGTTAACTGGAAACGTTCTATTTTAGCTGATCTGTTGAAGATTGTTGAAAATCCACTCTCTTTGGCTTGTTTGAATGGTATTTCAGGGTTTAACCTGGCTTCTCCCTGAGAGGTTTTCGGATTCAGAAATTGGACCAGAAGCAGGTTTTGTAAAATTTTGGTAACAAGGGCTTTCTTGTTGCTACTTAAAAAAGTATTTTTTATGCATTTAATTTTATTATTTTTCCTGCCCTTCAAAAATTATTTTCGAGTTTACAACTTTTCATGATCTGTTGATAATTCCTCTTTCAGTTTCAGGATACTCTATAGCCTGTGTTTTGAATTCAGTATATATACTTCATTACAATACATTGTTTGCAATTTTTTTTTGGAAAATAATGCTTTTCTGTGAATATTTGATAGCATGATCCCAATATTCCTTGGTTCGTTTTGTTGCTTGGCATACCTATGGTGTCAATTTGCATATCATCAATGTTATCATTAAGTTTATTTATTATCATCCCTATACGTCATTTGACTTTATTCCCACACTCCCATCATAAAAAAATTATTTTCTACCGGACTTTTACTTTGTTGCGCACTCGAGTAGTTTAAGGCTAATTTTGGTAATCGGTTTAATCTCAATCAGCATTCAGCCAACAGTGATATATGTAATTATAATATTAAAAAATAAACACGCTTACCTGATTGCCTACAATTATGTTTTAGTACGTTGAGCTTATGTTTGGTTTAGGTGTTGATGTTTTCTGTCACATCTTTTGTAATTTTCCCTGCAGTGACATCAATTCTGGGTATGATTACTGCTCTCAATGAACATATAATCGATACAACCCCAGTGCGGACTCATACGGGGTGTGGAGAGCCTTCATCTTTCCCATTTTCATTATGCATAACTTTGCTCAAGGACTTGGAAACTCTTGTTGAAGTTGTGGCGCAACGATTATATGGCGAAGAAAAAAAATGGAATTTCATTGCCATAACCGAAGCTACCAAGTAAGGGCCTCATATTTATTGCTCTTTCTTCTAGCTAACATTTATGAGTTATGACCATTGATAGACTGTTCTTGATTAATGACATCACTTACAGGGTATTGCTTAGATTGGCTAAATTGCAAAAGAGCGGATATAAAATGCTTTTGCATGGTGGGGAGAGTACGGATGACGGTAGGGATTCTGATGATCTTGATGCCCGCAGAAATGAGTTTGCATCCAAGCCTGGCCAGCAAGGGGTTTCTGGTATTTTAAGCAATAATCAGGGGCAGAATCCATATAACCTTGAGGGGAGGGCTTTGTTTGCATTAAATAGATTTGGCGAAAATGCCCGTACGGTTACTGGCCCCTCGTGGTTGCACAGGGTTCCGCACCAGCAGCAGATGTTGGAGCCTCCGAGTAATTTTTTCCCTATACCCCTCCTTTGCGAGATGCAGGCTTAATTTTTGCTACTTTTATGCTAGATTTGTATTTATTTTTCATCTCAGCAACAGTGCCAGAGACTACTCTCTACACGACCTTGCCCGATAAGGGTGCTCCTGGGGGCTTGTTTTTTATGGGAGAAGTATTGTTTATCTTAAGACCTCTCATTTATGTACTGTTAATAAGAAAGTATGGGGTGCGATCATGGCTCCCTTGGCTTGCTTCGTTGGTAGTGGACGTCATTGGAAATGGCAGTAGTTCATTGGTATCAGTTATGTGGCACAATAGCAAAGGTTTTCATTTTTCCAACCTCGAAAATAATGAGGTTAGATTTTCATTTTTGTTCATGTGTTTTTTCTTTTTTCTTCAGTCTCTAGTTTGCCTATCTCTATTATGTGTATAAGTGACCTCATAGAAAAAAGTTTTCCTTGTTTTTGTTTTCCTTTTTCTTATCAATCTAAATGGAAGAGTGAAGAAAGAATGTGCGACTCTAGCGCACAAGTGAGATTCTTTGGTTGATAAATTTATATAAATTGTTATTTGTCCCACGCTTTACTTTCAAGATACATATCTAGTAATCCCCTTCTAATATAAACGGGTTTCACATTTCTTTCCAATATGCTATGATAGACGCTATGGAGCAACTTGTAAGTTTGATGGCTCTCCGAATTGATAGATTAGTCTTTTGGATTTGACTCTTCTCTTGCGTTCAGTTTGGGTTTGTATAAACTAAGACAATTTACATCATATTGAGATTAAATGTGATGTGATTTTCCAATGTTTTGAAAATGCTATCGAGTGGCTAGAGATGAAATGTACTGCAACCTTTGTAACGAAAAGTGCGAAATTTACTATTTCTGAAAATGGGTGCAGTTGAAAAGGAGGAGGCTGCTATGGGCGCTTTATCTCATGAGAGATCCTTTTTTCACAAAATATACCAGGTAACACCGCAATCCATGGAATATTTCTTCGTATTTTCTTTTTCGCCCATTCTCATTCACCCCCAGACATTACATTAATGCTCTTTAAATCCTTCAGCCAAAGACTCGCTGGCGCTCAAAAGCTACTAGAACCGGTTCCCATCATTGGCCTTCTTACTGGTATGCTTGGTGATTACAGTTTCTGCAAATGCTGAATTTTTTTAAAAAAACATGGTTTAAATATTTCCCTAACATGCAGAGAAACTTGTTGAACTTCTTGTCGGAGCCCAGACACGATACACTTACATGTCTGGATCATGAGTTCAATTTTTCCCCAGAGTTCTTTTCATTTATATACTAGCTGGTTATTATAAGCGTAGGTTAGTGTCTCATCTATCTGGCTGTGAATCCTTTTCGCTATTGATATTCACCATAAATAGTGTATTCGAGCAATGTCTGAACTCATTGCACTGTATCATCATAAGCTTACAATGTAGATTTGTTGAATGTTAAATTCTCTGTTGGTTTAGATTAGTTGAATGTTAAATTCTCTGTTGGTTTAGATTAGTTGAATGTTAAATTCTCTGTTGGTTCTTGGGGATCGCGTCGTTCTTCTGTTACTACACCTGCATGCAGCAAAGATTGGAGTAAAATATAAATCTGATTGGGTGACATATGATATATATGACAACATTCTATGTTTAGTGACATAAGATGATGAATATTTATATCTATAATCTCCGTAAAATTTGAGTAAACGTTGATGAAACAAATATATATAATCATCTTATATATTTAGGCTATGTTTGGTGTGTAGGATAGGATAACTAATTGGATTGATGACAAAACTTAAGGTAAAGATATATAATTGGATTCTCAATCCTCTCAAAACAATTAGATATCTTTTCACCCAAATAGGTTTTTTTTATCATGACTTTCTTGATTAATTGGATTAATAAAAAATGAGACAAATATGAGTTTAACAATTTATTCTTTATTTATCATCCATACCAAACATACCCTTACACTATTATATAAAGAATCTGATATTTAGAGGACATCGTCTTTTATTTTCAAAATCGTCCTCATATCAAATATTGTCGGTGCAACTTATTTTCAATATTAACCTTTCAAATTACACCATGATCTTTCATCTACATTATTATTATTATATAAAGAATTTGGCACTTAGACACCATATGTTGTTTTCAAAATTGTTCTCGTACCAACATATTTTTCAACATTGTCATTGTAACTTATTTTCGATATTATCCCTTCAAATTGCATCATCATCTCTCATTAATTTCTGTCAATTATTATTAAATTAAAGATAAAACTAAACATTTAATAAAATTTTAAAAATATTATATAAATACGATTATAATTTTATACATACGTGTGTGTATACTTTATTAGTTATTATGGACTTTCTATAATGAGATAGAAAGTCATGTCCCAAGGAATGATTCCTTACCGATCAAGTTATTATTACTATTTAGTGAATGATTCGTGATATTTTTATTATGATGTTCACAACACAAATCACAAAATCCTCTAAATAATTGTACTATAGTGGCTAAAACTTCCAAATAATCATGACTTTTCGAGAAACAAGAAAACCAAACGACGTAGAGAAACTTTGATACATCACAAGCGAGGAATTTACAAGCTGCGGACGGTTACTTTGTATAATTAGGAACATAAGGCTCGAACAAAGTCACGCATGGATTGGAGTCATACTGCATTATTTGTGCAGCTCGTTCGAACTCTTCCCGCAGTACTCTAATGCTGTACTTGTCCACAACTCTACCAAGATCATGGGATACCTCGAAAGGATCCTCGATACATATCAGGTGGCGGTCATTACCAACCCTTCTAGTCCAGTCTTTAGCTCTCTTGCTGGAAGGTAAAAACACAAATCATGATCAGTTGTTACAACAGACAGCGGGTAGGGTTTCACATGCACGACATTAAGAGTCTGGCCAGATCCAATATCCTCTATTTATCACATATTGAACCAACAGATAACTTGGTGAGGCAATTATATTAAGAAGTAATATGTTTCAAACAATCAATTCTGCAAGTAAATTACATCTTTTAACTAAATGGAGTATATGTAGGTCTAGAAAGTGCTTCTCACCTCAGAGTGCATCCCATGCGGATCGATATAACATCATTTGCATAATCATGGCAATAAGCCCAATAAACGAAAAAGGCCCACACCAACTGTGCAATACTTTCTCCATTCAGGGCCCCGAAATTGGAAAGGTTTTCCACTTTATCAAAGTAAGTGTATTCAACATTGTTTACAGTAGCAGAATAAGTAGAATCCATCGCCTGTCAAATTGGGAAGAGATGAGAGTTGAGGAAAAAAGGCATATTATGTGCAAGCCATCATCAACACATTGCAGACCGAAAGTCAGGGCATATTTTCAAGCCAAAAGATATGCCATTCACACCTCATGACCAGAATGGCGCAAGTCAGTCAAAATCATACGAGAGAAAAGAACACGCAGATATGTAGCTGCACAAGTACTAACGACAAAATGATTATCTAGAAATTTCCAGATTGCAACTGCATATATTTGTACAAACAAATATTATAGACTACCTTAACAAAATATCAAACATCACGAAAAACCAAATCATACAGAGTCACATACAAATGGATATCAGAAATTCGAAGGCACGGATAGAAACAAAACACTTCTGAAGGTACAGAGGGATACAACGACAATCAAAAATCACACACCTGCAAGCACGGGAGGATGGCAGGCCTTCGCTGTTGTAAGAAATGAATGCACATCAACACATACCTGATAAAATATACACAGGGAATTAGTCAAACACTAAAGGAAGGTGAAGGCAGAAATGAAGGTTATTGAGGTAGTCAAAGGTGACTCACGCATAACTCGACAGCGTTCCTTGGTATGTTTCATTGACTGCACGTGATTTCGCCCAATGTTTCACAATGAAAGCCAGCTGTCGGAGTCTACCATCTATGCGAGCGTAATCTCGAAGCAGCTTCGTGTTAACAACTGCCAGAACGTTGTTCACACAAATGTCACATGAAATACCAGTGTCTGGATCCATCAGCTTAACTATAGGGACTCTAGCACGGGTAAATGCCTGGATATAACACACGGATCGCAAAACTAAGACACTTATCCAAGGATAAGGACCCCATTTACTAGAAAATTGCATCCATAACAAAATCTAAGTAAAATAGAAAGGGGGAGATCATTGACCTGTACATTATGAAAATGGTCAGACTTCAAAATATCAGCCAATTTCAACAAGATCTCACATTTGTCAACATTCTCGTCTTCCATTGCAAGGCAAATATCAAGATCACTTTTTGAAAATCCAAATGAGTTGGCACATGATCCATAAAGATATAATCGAGCCTCTGGCCATTCCTTACTAACAAGGTACTCCAATACTGTCAACAATTGCTTTTGCTTGACCTTTTCTTCCTCAGCTGGGATTAATGATTCATAAAGAGCTATAAGTGGAACATTCAGCCTGTTTATGTCATCTCGACATGCGGTCAGCCTTTTCTGATTTCTCATTCTCTGAGCCATTATCCACCGTCCTCTCTGGTCAGATCTATAATCCTGATCAAAGGGAGAAAAGGTGAGCTAGCAAGAAAGGGAAGTTTCAGCATCTGGGATAGTTCCCCATACTAGCCATACACAACTATAATCTTTGAAAGCTCTAGAAAAAATATCATAGAAACTTATTTCCACGGTCTCATATAGTAATGAACCTGTTGGGGTTCTGACCAGAAGAAACATTATACACCAACCAAAAAAAAAAAACTGGCAATAATCGAAATGTTAAGGTATAACAAAATTTAATGACAAAGAAATATGTTTGCTTGTGTTTCAGTTATGAACACTAGAAACAGCATTCAAAGAAAAGAAAGACAAACCATTGATATCCGTCCATACTCAAAATGTAAGCACAAGCAAATAAAACATTACCTTGTCACGGATGTAAGTTGTTTTATCACTCTTCTCATCAGACTCATCCCCAAGTCCCAGAGAACTTACAAGCTGATCCTCCAAATCATCCAACTCGCTCCTCCTCTGATCCTTACTCATCTTAACCCACCCACCGTTCCTCGATTCTTCCTGATCATTAGCATCATCTTCATGAAGCCCCATCATTGACTCCTCAATATTAGAAACTGGAACAGAGTGAAAATTGCTTCCAGACGGTAATCCAGGGGAATCAAGTTGATGGCTAAATTTATCATTCTCATTTAAACCACCCAAACTGCCCTTACCCTTAACCACATTATGGTCAAAAGTCCTACTTCCATACTCCCAGTTTCTCACATCCCGCATCTTACTCGAAAATCCTTGCGGCTGTGGCGCCGTTGCCCTATAATTTCCATTATAACTTTGCTTCCCCTTGTTATTACCATAATTTCTTCTTTCTTTCTCGAAATCCCTCCATCCATTAGAATTTGCATGTTGCTTCCCATTGGTTTCGACTGAATTTCCAATAAACTCATTCGATCTTCTATCCATCCCAAAACCCTCCATCAAATATGAGTTTCCAAGTTTTCCCCTTTGACCAAAGCTTTCATTCATAACATTCCCTCCTAAACTGGCAGCATTACGTAGGATATGGGGATTTACAGACCCAAAAATTAAATTTTGCTCTGGCTGATAAGCTGAGGCAGGTTTGGAATTGCCAACAGTAAACCCTAACCTACTCATATCCTCGCCGTGCGATGAACGATTCAACTGCAAACCATGCTGATCCGTAGAGTGATTGTGTCTCCGAGTTGGAGACATTAAATCAGGGTTTAAAACAGTGTCTGCGTTAGGGTTTTGTGGGAAGAAATTGTGTAGAGCAAAAGGTGGCAGTGGATTGTTACCCCATGGAAGATAGGGGAAATCTCCGCCATACGACGGCTGAGGTAGCGCAAAGGCCGGTATTGTAGAACCCACAGACGCGACAGCCGGGTCAAGCGAGAAGGCTTGTGAAGACTGCGGAAGCACGTGAGTTGGCGCGTGAGAATTCGATGGCTTACGTAGGAGTTGGAGGAGAAACTCGCCGCCATTCACGAGCTGAGCCGGCGGCGGCGTATCGCCTCTGTTCATATGGAGAAATAGTATTTTTGGGTTTAGGATTCAATCGTCAGCGTCTATTTAAATTTTATTGTCTTTTTACGACTATGACCAATGTTATATATCCAATCAAATTTATATAACAACTTTTATTTATTAAAAATTCTAAAATTTTATTTATCAAATCTTGTAATATTTATTTTATCTATAATTTTTGTAGAGTCCTAATTGTGATTGAACTAGTATTCTTAATCATGTAGATAATTGTAATTGATGCTAGAGATTCTTGGATAAAAAAACGTAATCTTTAGATATTTATTTGAATCTATGATTCTAAATTATCTTATGTCATCGAAATATAATTTTAATGTATATATATATATAAATAGTATAAGTGAGTTTATATTGAATCAATGATTTTTCTATTTCTGTGAATGAAAATTAAAAGAAATGATTTTGAATGTTAAATATTATAAGTGAGTTTATATTGAATTAATGATTTTTCTATTTCTGTGAATGAAAATTAAAAGAAATGATTTTGAATGTTAATGAGTTTTCTATTTATGTGAATAAAATTAAGAAATGACGAGTTTGTCTCACATAAGACAATAAAAATAGTATAAATGAGCTTATATTTATTGAGTTACATTTTATAAATATATAAGAAGCGAGTCTCATGTGAGACTGTCTTATGAATCATAATTTGTGAGACTTGTCAACTCTATCCATATTCACAATAAAAAGTAATATTATTAGCATCAAAAGTAATAAATTTTCATGGGTGACCCAAATAAGATATCCGTTTCACAAATACGACTCGTGAGACCGTCTCACACAAGTTTTTGTCATATATAAGAATGATTGGTCAAAAGATTTTCTCGTTGGGATGCAAATCCAGGGCTCGATTTGCATTGAAAAGACTTGACTTGTCTGAAAACGTATAAAACTTGGTACGTTGAATGTCAACATTTTCCTATTTATTTTATTTTTCTAGAAGAAAAACCTTTCACATATCATGTGAGACTTTTCACTCATCTGTCTGTTGGTGCTTCTCATGAGACTACCTATATAGAGGTTGACCCAAACTCTCAAACATCATTAGCATATTTTTTGTTTCGTATTTTATCATATACAAAATTGATGTCATTGACTGTTCTTACTTGTGAGTGATGTTCGAGAACTTCAATTCTCTATGGTAAATATTATTTTTGAGTTTTGGTTTTATTGTTTATTGCTTTTTGTTCAATAAAATAATCGAATCATTTAATCATTATTAGTGGATGGTAGAATAGAAATGGGCAGTTGATGATTATAACTAACATCAGCGTACTGTCTGTAGCATACTATCCGTAGGTTTTTTGTGAGACAGTTGTGAGACGTGTTAACTATATTCATGTTCACACAAAAAAGTAATATTTTAGAATAAAAAATAATATTTTTTTATGAATAACCCAAATAAGAGATCTATCTCACAAAATATGACCTGTGAGACTGTCTCACACAAATTTATGCTTACTGTCTGACGCAATATCTAACGACTAAACACATATAAAATAAATTTGGTTAAATAGTAATATTCTTAACATAAAAAATAATATAATTTTATAAATGACCAAATAAAAGACCCGTCTCACAAAATATAACTCGTGATACCGTCTCACACACATTTTTGCTTACTGTCTTATGCAAGATTTAACGACTAAACACATATAAAATAAATTTGGATAAATATAGACCGTTGATCAAATTAGGATAATCACAAAAAAGAGTGTTGTATTAAATTTCCAAGAATGCATTTATTTCCGATAAATTAGTGAAAACAAACAAACTCTTTTATACAATTAATTAACAATGGCATTAGCCCGGCGCGTGTCGATCATATCCATCCCATGGAATCCGACGTCGTCGGAACGTGCTGGTGCTCCACCAGCACCTGCACAAATTTCTGCTGTCG
The DNA here is from genome assembly GCF_022965805.1 of Primulina eburnea. Lineage (NCBI taxonomy): Eukaryota > Viridiplantae > Streptophyta > Magnoliopsida > Lamiales > Gesneriaceae > Primulina > Primulina eburnea. The sequence goes on from NC_133103.1 coordinate 13,347,107, forward strand.
GTCGATCAACGGATCGCCGCCAAACCCTATATATAATAAGGCACCTCCCCACAGATTTAAGCTTCTCTTTCACTTGAATATCCATGAAAGGGATGGCAGAATCGGTGGTCGCGATCCGTTCCCAGCGGCAGCGGCAGCGGCCGCGCCAGCTCCCATATCAATCGCCGGAAACAGAAAGTACCGATCAGTCGCTAGCTTCAGCTCACTCCTCGTCCGCGCCTTCCCACCAAAAAACGGTTGGTTCAGTATGATTTCGACGACAGTCAGCGGTGCGAGGTTTAGATCCTGTATCCGCATCGCGGCATTGAACGCGATGTTGGCGCCACATAGCATCTCGAGGAATCGCCATATAGTCTCTTATCCACTGGTCGCCATTACTGTCCATCAGCTGGTTTCTCGTTGATGTCATCTTCGTACTGAGCAGGGAGCCGATGCTCCGGCGCTCGATGGAAGTCCACGGCGACGAGGATGGCGGGGACGTCGCTTGAGATCTTGTTGCTCATCTCAGGAGCATGGTATTGGCGAGACTCGTCTGGATCCATCCGCCGGCATGGAAGAACAAGATGATGGGTAGAAGGACGACGGCGTTGTCGTTGGATGGGAGTTTGGAAGGCCGGTAGATTCGCATCCAGGTTATCTTGTCGGCATCGACGGTGACGTCTTTGCTCAGCACCACCGTGCCGGGTATTTGGTGTACTTCGCCGGTGGCGGGGTAGGGTGGGGAGCTTCGTGTATCTGGTGAGTGAGCCATTGCCCATTGGGATTGATTGATACGTTTACATGTTCGTAGGGATCAAATTTGGACATTATTGTTTGTTCTAAGTTGTGTTAAGATACGAAGACAAGTGTGATTTGATTGATGTTTTAATTTTTTGTTTGACGTTGGAATTTGAATTTGATCAATATTGGGGAACAATAATTTGTGGGCATCCATAAATTTTGATTTTCGAACGTTTTGAGGAGTATTAGTTACTGCAGATTTTACCAATTGAAACTTTCTTCTTGGTTTAAACGTCCCCCATTAGCCAACAAGTATACATTATTTAGATGATTAGATGAAACAATGTAAATCATCTTAATAATATTCAGAATACTTAATCTGAAAAGGTTTAGTTTAACTACAAAAAAAAAAAAAAGTTTAGTTTGCCAAATTTGGGTTATGAGTAGATCATGGACTCATTTTGGGTTGCTACTTTATAAAATTGAAAATCTAAAGCCAAATAATTTTATGAGTCAAAAGAGTCGGGTCGCCCATGTATCCGTAGAACATGTATATACTTATCTTTTTCAATGTTTGCTATTACTTTGAGTTGGATGTGTAGTTTATTATAATTGAATCTCGGATTGGATATCTCATCTTAAACTTGATATGTTAAAATCAGAAACTATGTATAAGTCATCCGTTTTCCCTACATCATTTGATGCTGTTTTATAATTTTGATGGGTCGTTTAATATGTATCTGATCACCAACATTTGCTAAACACACAAATATTAAGCAATGGCGGCGAATAAAAGTGGTAGACAACACTAAATTTCTTGGTAAGATGGGACCTCAACTTTCTAAAAGTGAGGGAAATGATCAAAGATACTATGCTTACACTCATGCATGGGATTTCTAAATATCAAAAGCATGTGGGATCACATCACAATCCATTTGAAAAGTTGTTCATCCATCAACATTTCTCAAAAGTAAGTCGAAAGAGAATCAGATTTGAGTCAATTATGTATTGCCTAACGAAATCATGTGAAAAATTTGCCCGTCAATCAATTTCTTGAAGCAAATACTACACTTGACATGTATAGTATTCTTATGAAATTATACTACATAAGAGCTCCACTCTTCCAACATCAGGCGTGGAAGTTTCCTTCATCTGGCAGGAGTGGGTACACCAAATAAAGAAACTGAGTTCACCTACTCCTTTTTTGGGACTTGAAAGGAAACTTGGATGGTGGTGATGGAGAAAACTCAAATGGCAAGTGTGGCGCCTCTGATCTACCGGATAACATTTCGACAATATCTGCCATCGAGGGGCGCTTATTAGGTGATCTTTGCAGGCATAGAAGGGCAACTGTGATGCATAACAATGCCTGTTCTCTATCCAGTGATTGAATACTTGAATCTACAAGATCCAATAGCCTCCCATTCAGGGCAAGCTGCCGAGCCCAAGATATCAAATTTGCTCTTTCGAACTCTGAGATTGGTGAGGCCATTACTTGCAATGGCCTCCGGCCTGAAACTAAAACTAACAACAAAACCCCAAAGCTATAAACGTCGCACTTGTCTGACACCTGTGCACCACCACTATACTCAGGAGCAGCATAACAAACAGTTCCCCTCATACTTGGAGTGCTACTAATACCTCCACTTTTAGGGATTTCTCCACTAGCATAATCTTGGCTATTTCTTCTTCTTCCAATCTTGAAATCTCCACTGAAACCATCAAGCCACCGATCAACACTGGACCGACTACTCCTACTCTTACTCCGTTTTCTATCTTGCACAATTTCTTCATCCCCTTGCCACCACAAGCCCCCTTCATCACTGGATTTGAGCCCTCTTTTCTTCTTTTTCTTGGCCAATTCCTCACAAAACTCCTCCTTCCACCATTCTCTAGGTTTCCTATTCCTTCTATCCTTCTTCATCGTCTCTCTATCCAATGATCCCCACCATTCCAACTTCTTCCCCAGTTTCTTATGCTCAACTTTGGCGCTGTCTTTAAACGAACTTGTGAGCTTAATCTCCTTCGGCTTCTCCTTTCCAATCTCACTACCTATCCACTCCATTACATAGTCCTTCACCCGCCCGGACTCGGATAATCCACTCATATTATCTTGTTTCCACCACCAATCCCTCCCCGAATCACACTTTCCCCTAACCACAACCCCTTTTCTACTCCCACTATCAAAACTCATTCTTTCAAGAAACCCTTCAGAGAGACCAGCCAAATGCTCAGACGGTGACGCGGCACTGGCCTCAGTCCCGCCATCTAAAATCATCACACAAAAACTATCAGGCGACTGATCCACATTCACAACCACGACATCTTCTGTCATCAAGCTCTCGTTTTCCTCGACAATTGATCCACATTCATCGCATTTCCCCTCGATTATTTTCTCCTCTTCTTCCACAAACATATCCAAAATCTCGTCCCCTCTGTTTAGCACCTGGGCCAACCCAAAATCAGATATTTTTGCATTGAAATCAAAATCTAGCAATATATTCGATGGCTTAATGTCGCCATGAACAATAGCTGGATCGGAACAGTTATGCAGGTAATCTAGACCCTTTGCAATGGACATTACAATGGCAAACCTCTTACTCCAAATCATCAACTCCGCACACTTTCGATCTAACAATGCATCTTGCAAACTACCATTTTGCATGTACTCGTAAACGAGAACCAGTCTTCTCCCTCTCCTCTTCCTCCTCCGACTGTAATATCGCATTTTGCAGCTACTGTTAACATCAAATGTAGAAGAAAATCCGAGTATGCAAACAAAATGGGGGCAACACGAGGAATCTATACGCGCAGCAAGAGAGAGTTCATTTTGAAACTCACGTTCGCCTTGAATAGAAGCCTCGCTGGTGAGCTTCACCGCGATTTCCTGGCCAGAAGGAAGGACCCCCTTATAAACCGATCCGAACCCACCTTGCCCAAGGCGATTGGCGGTAGAGAACGAATCAGTGGCGCGGCGTAGGAGGGAGAAGGAGAACCGATGCGACGGCAACGGTGGCTTCAGATCTGCTGGTGCTGTTCTTTTGCGTGATATTTTGCGGTAAATGAAGGCGGAGAGCAGGAAAAAGACCAACGCTATGACAGCTGCAAGGAGGGGTGGAAAGAGAGAGATCACACGGCGGTGCGACGGTGGCGGAGGTGGAGGCGGCGACATTTTAGCGTAGAAGAGTATGCTCAGATCATGGAAAGAGACTGGTGCGTGTGTATGTGTTATATTTATCTCTATTCTTCGTCGTCTTCTACAGCTGAGTTCTGCATCTCTGAGCTGTGTTTTGTCCAAATGCTACGGCTACCGCCTGTGATGCTCGTAAACCCGACAACAAGGAAATCTTTTAATACAAATTAAATTCAAAGCCAGTTGAAATTATTATATTATTTATTATTGAGTAATTTAATTTGTTGTGCATTGACTCAAACTCCAAAAAATATATTGATTTGACATTCTAGTATTTTAAATTATACCAATTTTTATTATACAACTGATATTATACTAATCCAGGTAATATGTATGATACTTTGAAAAATGACTGTTATTTTTTTGTAAGATGACACAAATTTTTTTTATGTTATCATACGAATTGTTTTGATCTATAATTATTATGAAAATAATATTTTTAACATAACAATTTATATTTTTATAATTTATGTCGAAGATCCACGGTCTCACAAGAATTTTTTTATTAAAAAATCATATATATTATATTATGATAATTTTTTTATTTTTTAAATTTAATTAATCAACCCAATTTTATTATTAAAAATAAAACTAAGGATAGGTTCCTTGTTTTGAAAAATAATATTCATTTCGTCCCAATTACATAGTTCATGCACCATCAATATTTTAAATTTGGTGACTAATTTAATCTATGGATCATTTAAAAGTCAACAAAATAAATTTTTAATAATGCCATGTTATATATAAGATACCATATATCTTGTACGATTATTACACTTTAGGTCAACTACGGAACTTATAATTATCAAATTTGATTTGAAAGAATTCGTGAGTTTGTTTACGTTAATGGAAAGTCAAATGATTTGGATCAAAATATACAGGAAAAGGGTAAAAAGTACTGATATTTATTTCATTATATATTGTTCAAAGACAAAATAAAAGGAATTATAAATATGATTTTTATTTTTATCCCTTCTTATGTAAGATGTGTTTTGAGCAAAAACAAATATCGATTAGCGTGACATGATCGATTGATGGATAATTATTGAGCAATAATAGTTCGGTTATTTAAATATTGAATACAATTAATTAAATCGAATTTGATTTTCAAACCAAACTGAAGATACTCAAAATAATCATTCGTAGAAATCGAATAAATATTTGGATAAAACATTTAAAATATATGTAAGTTGACTATGTGAAAACATTTTTGGTTGAAGCATTTTATCAAAAATTTGGTATGTAGTATTTTGGTATTTGAAATACACTTCAACATTGCATCTTAAAAACAGTAACAATACAAGTAAATGCAATAAATAAATAGACACACATTTGTTTATATATGTTCAGATATTGACAACTCATATGTCACCTTTTATATCATCCTGGAAAGTTTCACTAGAAGACTTTGATTTATACAATTGCTTTTACAAATCTATTTCGACTTAGAACTCATTCATTGCCTATTTGAAACTTATAACACAAGATTGTAGGTTGCAACGTCACAATCCGCATAATGTTTAACGTCTCTTATGCCAAGATTTTCAACACAATCTTTATTATCTTTGTATGAAGACTCGCTCATCTAAACTTTGAAGTTCAACTATCATGTTTATGTGTGAAATTTTTTATAGTGTATGTATATATCAAATGTATCATCACACTTGGGTTTGCTCTCATTCTAGCTCATTTATTCATGTAAGTTGATCATGCTTTGAATCTCTTTTAAGAACTTGTATTTAATATTCAATATGTTATATTTATATGCTCCAAGAATGATATATATGTTAGACACGAAAAATGATCGTTTGAAAAGTTTTTGTACTGTTTCCGATATTAAAACGATCATTTTTGCCTTGTTGTCCACTTTTTATGAGCCTAACTGATTTTGAGGTCTGGTACTAGTTGGGCTTGTCATCATCTTAACTTCGTAAATAATACTTAATTGTTCCATTTGGATAACCGAGCGGACCAGACTAACTCTCATGCCCAACTAATCTTTGCTAATCATCCAAACTGACGTGCCCTCCTATTAGTTTGCCTAGACGTGGAATACAACTTGTCTCAAATTGAGTTTTCTATTCAGTAGTTTTGGAGGCTGGCCATTTACATCACAAAAGTTGTGATATCATCAAAAACTATAGCTCACCAGAATTTTAGTTTACTAAATTTGAATTCAACTTTCATCTTGAGTTATCAACTTCACACTTGAATAAATTTATTAGAAATAAAATAATTAGTTTTGTTATAATCAAAATCAAGACCGTTAGAGTTTCTAAACCTAAACACGGTATCTTGATTTTAACAATCAATTTATATTATCAAATGAATTAGATCATACACATGTAGAGACATCATATGCACACCTTTTCCAATAAGTTTGCGAATTAAAAACCCAACAGCCAAAAAAAAACATAGATTCAAACTATAACTTTTCGGAATGCTTCCCACTAGGCCATTAGTTAACCATAACTATACATTTAAGTTTCTCGGTATGCGTAATTACATCGGAATTAGTTTGATCACCAAAAACAATGCAAATTTTGAAAAGGAATGGTTATAATAATTGTCTAATAGTAGTATATATATTAATTAACCGGTCGATCACTTTTTCTTGATATTATCAATTCAAATATCCTTACCTAATACTTAAAAAGGGCTAAATTTTCTAACCACAATTTGTTTCAGTTGCATTCTCGTTCAATCAGGCGTCTTTGATGTAATGCCATAGTTGTTTTTAATGTTGTTATAGTACTTGAACTACTGATGATTTCTATTGTCTCCTAGAAATGATCATAGTACTTGTAATTTTAGAAGCTATTGATTTTCAATTATTATTTTTCACAAATCCTAAAAAAAGTAGATGTAATAGTTTATTTTTTTTAAACCATGACAAACCCGACATGGTAGATGTAGTTATCCCTTTTTAAATTGCATGCAATGAATTGAACCTTGACAAAAACTTACGTGAGACGGTCTCACGGGTCGTATTTTATGAGACATATATCTTATTTGGGTCATCCATGAAAAATTATTACTTTTATGCTAAGAGTATTATTTTTTATTATAAATATCGGTAGGGTTGACCCGTCTCACAGATAAAGATTCGTGAGACCGTATCACCTTAGACCTCAAAGACTCAAGAGTGGAGCTGGCTTATCCCTCAAAATTCGAGTTCGTTCAATAACACCGTAACTAGATTATCTGCTGATATCCCAAGCCACTAACTGACTGATATATATGTAAAGATGGCAATTGATCGGAATATCATATTCCTATTAATTCTCATTGAACATTGTAATTTTCCATTCATTAAAAAAAAGATTGTAATTTTTCAACAGAAGATGAACTTTCACGAGTGTTCACGAAAATTTTCTGAACTATTTTAAGACATTTTTTTATCTGCAAATAGGGTAAAGTAGCACCTACTACTTGCAGACCTTCAGCTTCATACCCCTTTCCATGCTGCTTCTGCTTCTGCTTCTGCTTCGACCCTCAATTGCCCGAGGACGGTAAGGAGAGAAAAAGTTAGGTGAGACTATCCACGTACACTCGCCAGGTCAACTTCATATACAAGCCACGAATTTGGAGGTACATTTTCTCCAGCTCCATGCTTTCCATAACTATACCGCAAAAAGAAAAACTTTCATATATAAGCATATGGGTTGCGAATTGCGATAATCGAATTTCAGACAGATTTTAATGTATAGTGTCTATGGTTTGGAAGATTCAAAACATACCCCATCGATGGTGGGATATCGAGTCTCATCTTATCCCCACCACGCATTCCTTCGTTTTCACGTAAAATTAAGGTCATGGTCCTAGTTTAGATCCATGAATAATGATCATGTAACCCAAAACCGACCCATTAAGAATATTCAGATATGGGTTATTTAAACCATACTAAATACCCGAACTACCCGTCGATTTTCACATGATGGAGTACGGTTCGGGACTCGAATCACACAACTCGATTGCCCACTTCTAGATCAGCCAACTCGAACTGTCACTCAAATTTCATAAAAAAACAAGTTTTGTGAGTTGTCACGTGCATCACGAACAAACATCAAAGTGTTGGATTAGACAACTTTCTGACGCCAAATCATCGTTCGTCCGATGAAATAATCTTTGATAAAGCAAAAGTGCTTTAAATGTAAAATGAGACCCTTAAAATTATGAGAAAAATTTGAGTTATTTATGAGATATTTTTAGGAAT